>NW_015386230.1:210671-211948 GCF_001527695.2 Protobothrops mucrosquamatus
TCTCTCTCTCTCTCTCTCTCTCTCTCTCTCTCTCTCTCTCTCTCTCTCTCTCTCTCTCTCTCTCTCTCTCTCCTCCCCCTTCCACCCACATTGCCTCTTCTGACTTGCTTTTAATTTTGATGCCACTGGACTTTGTAAAATCTCCTTGAGGGAAATTTTACCACACAAAAATCTTCATTTCCAATATCTGTTTTGATGTCTGCTATCATAAGGAAAATAAATATCAAAACAGACACACACATATTAATTCATCATATGTATAGCAATACCAAATAGATAAAAAATCTGATTCTATGTGTCTGTTAATATTCAATATTAGATAATCACTAGATTTTTTTAAAGTGAGAAATGGGAGTTTGCAAATGACCTAAACCAAAAATGTCATCCTATTTTTGCAATACTTTTCATATACTCCAGAAATAGGTAAGATTTTTTTGTAGATATTGAAAGGATGACAAATTCTAAAAATAGGAATGTTTGTGCTTTAGAGATAATAGATTCTGATGAGTAATGATAGTGACAACAGTGGATTTCTGCTCTATCAGAATTAGTAATGAAGCTTAAATTGGTTGATAACTGAAACATCAAGCTTTTCATTGCTTCTGTTTGAATGAGCTATGACAAGATATTGCCTCATCCCCAGATTATCACTGGATAATGGAGGGGACCATATTTTTTTCCACCAAAATGGAATGATGTTATCTCTTGATATAGAATAATTAAATGAGACATTAAAAACATGGTGTAATTACTCATTTAGTTCCTTAAGTAATCAATAGAACTAATGAAGACCAAAATGAAGTTTGAGCATATGTGTGACAGATCCCATTCCAATACAAAAATTCATAAATTCATAAACTCTATGAAAAACTGCAGAAATAGTTCTGTTTTTCTCTATCCCTTGATTCAGCTCAAATCCTACTGAACTGCCTGCCCAGAAATAAGTCCCATTAAGTTCAATGAAATTTTCTCCCAGATAAGAATAGATCTTACTTTCAAAGCCAAAAACCAAACAAACAACTGAATGTCACATCCTTTTGTGCATATTAGTAAAACTTGTTATGAGAAAGAGCAGTGTAAAGCTCATAAGAAGCAGTCATAATAATAAGGATCTGATGTTCTCTGAAGTGCACATGTTTAATGTTAAAGATTTGAAAAGTATTACTGGGAGATGGATGGATGGATGGATGGATGGATAGATGATAGATAGATAGATAGATAGATAGATAGATAGATAGATAGATAGATAGATAGATAGATAGATAGATAGATAGATA
>NW_015386230.1:212056-221080 GCF_001527695.2 Protobothrops mucrosquamatus
AGAGAGAGAGAGAGAGAGAGAGAGAGAGAGAGAGAGAGAGAGAGAGAGAGAGAGAAATCTATAAGTACTGAAATGCATAATTACCTAACTGAGCCCTTTCTAAAAATTTCAGGCAGATGATGATGATGATGGTATTATTAATACTAATAACTAATACTAATAACTAGTCCAATTCAATCAAAATTCAGATGTAGAGCATGAAACTAAGACAAACTGAATTCAGTGAAGCAGTGTTGTATTTATATGGTTCCTGGTTGTGTATAGCTTTTAGATGCTAATTATGGTATTGATGGTTGGCTATTAAGTGCAATACATAGAACAGCCCAGTACACATAATCTGGAGAAGGAGAAGTTCCCTAATGATGGGCTCCAGCAGAAGCCTGAAAGCTTTGAAGAATAAATGTTTGGTACAGGTGAACAACTCAGATTCGATCTAGCAATATTATCCTGGGACACATATATTTACCTTTATTTGTGAATTCAGTGGAATTTATTTTCTAGTAGATAATTTTCAGATTATGGACATAACCTACTACTAATTTACATTAAGTATAATTCAGTTAAAAAATCTGAAAAGGGAAAAATAGCCATAAGGCCCAAAGCAACATTTTTTAGAAAGTTTTTCAAATGTATTTTTTTCTGCTGTGGAAATATCTACAGGGTAAGTCTGACTAATTCTTCAAGAGAATATATTCCCAACTGCTTCAGCTTGCAGAAGTTTAATTTTCCAAGACTACAATGTAGGTGAAGACATTAGAGCAAGGTCCTATAAGAAGTAGAGATTTGACAATATCATAGATCATTTGAATTGGTTTAGTTAGTTGCTGAGACAGTATCCTTCTCTTAATCTAACAGAGAACAACTTAAACTAAAACTAATCTGTGGTCCTGATTTTATCTGCCCTTTTCACAAAAAGGCTTCTGCCTGGACTTAGTCCACCATGTCTAATATTTATCTGCCTTGACTTGAATCTTCCTGGCTTTTTTTTTTTTTTTTTTTAGAGTTTTCTGTTTCACCAGGAATGGATGTCATCATACTAGATTTTGTCCTATTACTATTTTATTTCATCATAAAGCTCACACTAACTCAGAGAATATCTCTATTTAGATCTAGATAATCGTAAAGTTAAAGATATTTCCAAGCCAAACTTTATTTCTTGTGTCTACATATACTTGTTCATACAGAGGGGATTTTTTTGGCAAGAAATTATCTTCTTCTGGGATCATTTGTAAACCTTTCAATCTGATTTGCAACCTGGAATTCTACAATAGTCTTCCATCTAGCTACTAATTAAACATGATGTCGCTTACATGCTAAGTCCAGAGAAATTGGCAATGTATTACCATTCAAGGTCCCACAAAACCCTAATCCAAAGTAATGTTTTGCAACCTTAAATTGCTGATAAATGTTTTTGTTTTGGATTTTAAAACAAGATTAGCTAAAATATATTTGTCTTTGAGGTCACAACTTTGTTAAGATATCAGGAAGTGATGCAGACTTGGTCTTTTCATTTTTTTCCTCCCTCCCCCCCCATTTCTATTTTGACATCCAAAGGGATGATTCACTTTCTCCATTATGGCTAGGAGGAAGATGATATTACACAAATATATTTCAGCAAATGTATCTCACATTCTTTTATTGTAGCCACTCAGAATGTTCAGGAATATATTAAAAATCATAATACAGCAGGATTATAGCAAGTCTATTAGACTTATATATAACCCCATAGTGCTTCACAGCACTCTCTGGGCAGTTTACAATGTCAGCATATTGCCCCAACAATCTGAGTCCTCCCTTTACTGACCTTGGAAGGATGGAAGGCTGAGTCGACTTTGAGCCCCATCAGTTTACCTGCAATACTATCTTCTAATCACTGCACCACTAGAGCTCTTTATAGTATAAGTAGTATATAGTACCACTATATAGTAGTATATAGTAAACGAAAGATACAAGAATTGTGTATAAAAATATTCTACAACATTGGATACTCTGTTAAAAATTGAACAGTACACCAGAAAAAAATGTGTGCCAGAATAAAATCTATCATCTCTCTGTGTGTGTGTGTCTCTCTGTGTGTCTCTCTCTCTTTCATCTCTCTCTATGTCTGCCTGCCTGCCTATCTACCTACCTACCTACCTACCTACCTACCTACCTACCTACCTACCTATCTATCTATCTATCTATCTATCTATCTATCTATCTATCTATCTATCTATCTATCTATCTATCTATCTATCTATCTTTGGCTTTAAATCTTTAAATCTTTACATTTTTGTACATTATTGGCAAGTCAATGGAAGATTAAGGAAAGAAGACAACAAAACAATAAGATGTATAATTTGGATACAGAGTCAGAGATCCTTTCTGCCATTCATATTGGATCAGAACTTCCCATATGAATTAGATGGGTGGGTATAGCCGAAAATGATACTTTATAATTATATAAAGCTCAAACCATGAAAAAATTTACAGTAACTTATATTTACCCCAAATTATACCTAGAAACAATATGGTGCAACTGGTGCAACTAAGTTTTTAAAATGTGTGCTTCTAACAAAGCACACCTATTCATCAGGCAAAATGATGATACATATCTTTCCCAACTCCTCAGCACTCTCTTTGATGTTCTGTATAAAATTAGCTGCAGCCCATTGGCCATGAGAATAGTTTCTCTCCCTATTTCATCCCCCCTCCGCATCGGAGTCTGATTTTCTGTCAGTATGGAAAAAACACCATGGGGGGGGGGGCAAAGGCAGGTCACCAACATTTGCTTTATGGGCTTTAGAATGTTTGGATTCAGAGTTGTTTTGCATTTTTTAGGATTCGGGGTTTTGTTTTTTGAAGAGATGGGGATTCATGATCAAAATGGGTTTAATGTTCAGGGGCTTTGTCTGTCACTGCTCCTGCCCTTTGCAACATCTTGACCCCAGGGATGAGGTTGGCTCCCATCTTCCTGACCTTCCACAAGAACTTGAAGACCTGGCTCTGCCACTTGGCCTGGGGCTCCAATGGGGGAGTGTCATGCAGGGGATGGATGATAGATTAACAGAATAACAGAATAACAGAGATGGAAGGGACCTTGGAGGTCTTCTAGTCTAACCCCCTGCTCAGGCAGGAAAGTCTATACCATTTCAGACAAATGGCTGACCAATCTCTTCTTAAAAACATCCAGTGTTGGAGCATTTGCAACTTCTGGAGGCAGGTTGTTCCCCTGATTAATTGTTCTAATTGTCAGGAAATTCCTCCTTAGTTCTAGGTTGCTTCTCTCTTTGGTTAGTTTCCATCCGTTCCTTCTTGTCTTGCCTTCAGGTGCTTTGGAGAATAGCTTGATTCCCTCTTCTTTGTGGCAGCCCCTGAGATATTGGAACACTGCTATCATGTCCCCCCTTGTCCTTCTCTTCATTAAACTAGTTCCTGCAACCGTTCCTTATATGCTTTAGCCTCCAATCCCCTGATCATTTTTGTTGCTCTTCTCTGCACTCTTTCTAGAGTCTCAATATCTTTTTTACAACCAAATTAATTAATAATTAATTGATTAATAACAGATCCCATGTCCCCTCCCCTGCTCAGTCTACTCCCTCCCCTATCTTTTAGCTTTATTTATAGCTGATCATTTGTATTTTTATAGTGTATACATCTTATTGTATACATATTGTTGCATTATTTGATTCTTTTTATCACTGTAAGCTGTCCAAAGTCATTTTGTGGTTGAGATGAACAGTAAATAAATAAATAACTTTAATAAATACATGATATGAATGTGCCTGGGGAATGAGCAGTTTTCACTCAGTAACCCAATGACTGTCCTTGAGAGGATCCTACCCCCCATATACTTTTGGATTATGCCCTTTTCATGCTGCTGAAAGCCTCATCTGACCCTTGGGAGAATCAAAGTTGCACACTCCTGCTCCAGCATAGCATCAGCCAGAGACCGATGCATTCTGGCCTTCTGTAGATGTTCCTGTCTCTCTTAATGGCATTTGCCAGCTCCTCTTTTTCTCCTTCAGGGGATAGTAACTGTTGCATTACAGAATCATTACAGTAACATCTGGCCCATCAAAATGTTTCCAGAAACAGGATGACACTGGAATGATTTTGCTATAGGAAAGACATAACTAGTTTCTTGAAAGGTTTATACATATGCATACATATAGTTACCAACATATATTTCACTTTAGTGGCATTATTGTATTGTTGTAATTTATAAAAGCACTACTTACTCACTTTTTTCAGGCTCATGTAGCTATCTGTTTCATACAGTTTCCTTCCTTCCTTCCTTCCTTCCTTCCTCCCTCCCTCCCTCCCTCCCTCCCATAGCCATTCATCAAGGACTCAAGATTTATCCAACAGACCTGAGGCCCAAGATGAACAGAGCAGAACTAACTATCTTATTTCCTCTGTGGGGAAACTTTAGGCCTTGGTTTCATAGTAATTATACTTGAGTAATAAAATAAAATAAAATAAAATAAAATAGATTATTAAATAGAGCAAGTTCTTGATTGTGAAAGAAGTAAACTCTGGTTAATCTGAAATACGTAGACGTATCCCCACACCTATTGGAAACCATCACACCAGGTGGAGACAATTGAGCAGAAAGTGTATACAGGTAGTAGATTTTATTAATAAATGCCCACGTTACTCAAATAACTTGTTTAAAATATAAACTGTCCATGCTCCAGTGATTATTAAGAGATAAAGTTTTATTACAGCCATTTCATTGTATTGATCTTTTTGCAGAAGAAGCCAGTTTTCCCCAGCAGTTTGAAACATTATTTCTTTTATTTGAAGAGATATTATTTCCAATCAAGATAAAAGATCAGGCACAATAAGAATTAATCATAAATTTGCCCATCAGTAGCTGGCATCTGGACAGCCTCAGAGACTTTGGGAAATATCCTTTTAGATTCTACTTTAATAGGAGGGGAGAGGACTTTATCCATTCAAGGTGGGCTGCACATTAATAAGGGCCAATTGCCTCCAGACCTCAGGTACATCTCAGGTAGAACTACCAGTTTGGCTTAGTTCATTCAACGCAGTACACTAAACTAAATCAATGTTCCTCTTGGTTATATAAGGGCTGTCCAGAATGCACTACCATTGGTAATGGTAACTTACTGGTTATGTGTCTTTCAGAGCTGTGAATGATTATTGCTTCAGTGTTGCTGTTTCATTTTTATTTTATTTTGTTTTTGTTTTACTTAGGCTTAACTTGTGAGCTAACTCTAAGTGGCTTACATTCCCAATTACAGTAAAAAAATGAAAGTGAAAAAAAAAGAATTAATATAGATCATGTTCTTGCTTTAGTAGACTACCATTTGCTGTCTTCCATCAGGTTCTATAGGTTGAGCTGTAGTCCATTTCATACAGAAGTCACTAGACTGTAAAAATAAATTAGGGAGACTGCATAAACTAACACAAAAAAAATCTGATATGATTTATTTTTTTAATTATTGTCTTAGCTACTTAAAATGTAATTTTAATGTAAGCCATCTAGAGAAACTTGATTTGAAGAGCAGCAAAATAATAAACAAATAAACTTATTCTGAGTACTGTTCCTAAAATGCCACTCAACATATTTATGTTATGATTTCAAATTATAAGGCATATATCTATAATCCAGAATAAAAACAAAAAATGCATAATCATCATCAATTCAAGTACTTTTACTTACTCACTAAGCCAAAAGCCTAACCTCATGCCATAAGCAAATGCTGCACTTACATAAAATAATCTTCCGGGAGATTAGCAGTAAATCAAACAATTAACATGACTGTCCTTCAAATGCTTAGA
This sequence comes from Protobothrops mucrosquamatus, assembly GCF_001527695.2. Lineage (NCBI taxonomy): Eukaryota > Metazoa > Chordata > Lepidosauria > Squamata > Viperidae > Protobothrops > Protobothrops mucrosquamatus. The sequence continues at coordinate 217,847 of NW_015386230.1, forward strand.
ATGAACAAAATTCATCTATTCTACTCACTGTATTGAAGGAAATTTAAATGGAATGCATCTTTAATAGCAGACTTTCTCTAGTTCTGGCAATCACTGATGCTCTAGAGGGAATGTAGGGAGCAATTGCACTCCACTGAATGTAACAAATTCAGAGCTAAAAGTTAATATCTTCATAAACGATTTAGATGAGGGAATAGAAGGAAAACTCATCAAATTGGCAGATAATACCAAACTAGCAAGAATAGCCAACTCCCCAGAAGATAGGCTCAAAATCCAGATGGATCTCGATAGACTTGAACAACTGGACCCTATCTAACAAAATGAAATTCAGTGTAGAAAAAAGTAAGGTTTTACACTTAGGCAAGAAAAACCAAATGTACAGGTACAAACTAGATGAAATTTGGCTCAACAGCAGTAATTGTGAGAGGCATCTTGGAGTCCTAGTGGACAATTACTTAAATATGAGTCAGCAGTGTGCTGCAGCTGCCAAAAAAGCCAACACAATCTTAGGCTGTATTAACAGTCAGATTTTATCTTCCTGGGCTCCAAGATCACCACAGATGGGGATTGCAGCCAAGAAATTAAAAGACGCTTGCTCCTGGGGAGGAAAGCTATGGCAAATCTAGGCAGCATATTAAAAAGCAGAGACATCATCCTGCCAACCAAAGTACGTATAGTCAAGGCCATGGTTTTTCCAGTTGTAATGTATGGCTGTGAAAGTTGGACCATAAAAAAGGCTGAGCGCAAAAGAATTGAGGCCTTTGAACTATGGTGCTGGAGAAGACTCCTGCAAGTCCCCTGGACTTCAAGGTGATCAAACCAGTCAGTCCTAGAAGAGATCAACCCTGACTGCTCTTTAGAAGGCCAGATCCTGAAGTTGAAACTCAAATACTTTGGCCACCTAATGAGAAGGAAGGACTCACTGGAAAAGAGCTAATGCTGGGAAATATTTAGGGCAATAGAAGAAGGGAAAGACAGAGAATGAGGTGGCTGGATGGAGTCACTGAAGCAGTAGGTGTGAGCTTAAATGGACTCCAGAAGATGGTAGAGGACAGGAAGACCTGGAGGAACATTGTCCATGGGGTCGCGATGGGTCGGACACGACTTCGCAACTAACAACAATAACACGAAGAATCAAGATCACGAGAAGTGATACTTTTCACTTCTGACTCATGATAAGACTCATCACAAGATCCTCACTTGGCACACCCACACCTGAAGCCCTTATAAACAGAAGAACACTGACACTGACATCCCTTAAACTCTGCTGAAGATGTTACCTAGCCTGGTAACAAAACATTTGGAAACCAACCCACAAGCTTGGAGAACAAACCTTCACCTTCAGTGATACTTCTGTTTTATAATGCCTTGGTAAGGTCACACTTGGAATACTGCATCCAATTTTGGTCACCACAATATAAAAAAGATTTTGAGACTCTGGAAAGAGTACAGAAAAGAATGACAAAGATGATTGGGGGATTCAAGGCTAAAGCATATGAAGAATGCTTAGAGGAATTGAGAATGTCTAGGGCAGGGGTGTCAAACTGCTGAAACCGTGCCCACCCCATTGCCGGCAATGGCAAAAAAGTCATGATACGTCACAACACGTCATGTGACATTGCGAGTTTGACACCCCTGGTCTAGGGGATGTCATGATAGCAGTATTCCAATATTTGAGGGGCTGTCACAAAGAAGAGGGAGTCAACCTATTTTCCAAAGCACCAGAAGGCAAAACAAGAACCAATGGATGGAAACTGAACAAAGAGAGAAGCAATCTAGAATTAAGGAGAAACTTCCTGACAGTAAAAACAATCCACCAGTGGAACAACTTGCCTTCAGAAGTTATAGGTTCTCCAACACTGGAGGCTTTTAAAAAAGGGACTGCTATAGGATCTCCTGCTTGAGCAGGGAGTTGGACTAGAAGACCTCTAAGGTCCCTTCCAACTCTATTATTCTGTCACTCATTGTTTGTTTGTGGATTTATAAGACTGCTGAACTCAACAACCTAATTCTGGATGGGACAAAATAGCAAAAAACCCCACATAACATACACAATACATATGAAGAAACACAGAAGATAAAATGGTGACCAGCACTGTAATAAAAACCCTCAAAAGGGAACTCCATTTAACTGGCTACAAATTCCTCACCCAAAAGCCAGATACAGGTAATCCTTAACTTACAACCACAATTGAGCCCAAAATTTGGGTTGCTAAGTGAGTCATTTGTTAAGGAGTTTTGTCCCATTTTATGATATTTCTTGCCAAAGTTGTTAAATGAATCACTACAGTTGTTAAGTTAGTAACATGGTTCTTAAGTGAATCTGGCTTCCCTACTGACTTTGTCTGCCAGAAGGTCGCAAAAGGTGATCACATGACCCCGGGACACTGCAACTGTCATGAATATGAGTCCGTTGCCAAGGGTCTGAATTTTGATCACGTGACTATGTGGATGCCACAATGGTTTAGTATTCCACTTTGTACAGATATTACTGTCAGAAAGATTTTTTTCCCTCCTATTTAAGCAAATTCAAGAAAGTTGCAACTGTATCCATTATTTGGGGCTTAGTTTCTATAACAATGGAAATTCTTTCCTATCCTCATTAATTTACTTGAACACTGATATAATGTCTCTGAACAATCTTCACTTTTTTGGTCTGATTGTCACAAGTTCCTTTAGCCTGTCCTACAACGTTCCTAAAGAAGGTGAAGAACAGTCAAAAGTCATTTTTTTCAGCGCTGATGTAACTTTGAACAGTTAGTAAACAAACTGTTGTAAGTCAAGGACCAGTAAGTTCATTTACTCTCTTTCTGGCATATTTTTTTTCTCTTTCACTCTGTCTCTTCCCATTCCTTCTTCCCCGGTTGGTAGTAAGATGAAAGTAGAATTGCTTTGATCCCATTACTAGACATATTAAACAAACAATGAACATTTCAGAATTAAATTAATGTAGACAGGAGTTGGACAACCAGAAACCATAAGAATGCACACAGATTATAAAATATTTTGCAGCCTCCAAAGCTTCTTCTAACAATAAACTTACATTTGGTGGGTCCCAGGTTAGACAGATTCACTACTGAGGTGAATATACTGTCTCTTTCTGCCTGGAATTTGTATATTTTAATAATATTTAATCTTCAGTACTAATTTTAAATATTTTTATAATGATTGTTTTATCATATTCCTGTGAAATGGGTGGCCATATAAAAATAGATTAGATCGATGATTAGAGAT
>NW_015386230.1:221642-238600 GCF_001527695.2 Protobothrops mucrosquamatus
AATCTTTCAACTTTTATCTTTCTAATGGTGAAGCAGTTACTGTTAGATTTTGTCTAAAATGAAAATATAGATATTTGAAATCAAAAATTGTTGGACTAATGCCAGCTACCTCTGAATTTCATGTTTCTATGAAATGGTAGCCATAAATTTATAGGGTAAGGAGAATGAAGCTATGTTTGTTGTGACTTTCATTGTAAGATATCCCCTTATACTTTCAAAGGTTGATAGCAGAGGTTAGGGCTAAATCAGAGATTATCTCTTAAGTAGTGAAGTGACATAAAATTACATTTCTTACTAGGGCTTTCGAGTGTTTTTTATTCAATTTCCCACACAGTGCAAAGCACATTTTGGAGATCAAATCTGAAATGCTGCACACTCCAATTTCTTTCTTACAATAAATTTTATTGAGAATCTAGATGATTATAATTCTTTTATCCCCATAACATTCTCTTCTACTGTCGTATGTGATATGTGTGTGTGTGTATATATATATATTCACATGTGACAGTAGAAGAGAAAATGTGTGTGCGTGTGTGTGTGTGTGTGTACACCAAGCAAGTAGACTGCAACATTCTTTTTATAGATTCATATTTGAATTACATTCTTTTGGTGCCTTAAGCACTCCACCATATTTCTTTTATCATAATTACATAGCTTTAAGGATTCTGAGTTCACTTGACTCGTAGCTCCATTAAAAAAATAACACCCTTTAAAAACACTTATCAATTTAAATTTTTGTATAGCCATTTAGACTAAAACAGAGCTTACATTACTTGCTACTAAAATTAATTATCTACAATGCTACAGGAGTAAAATAATATTGTTTTAACATTTGTACTCTGAGGCTGCCCATGCTTTTCAGTGTAAAGATGATTTCTTGGAAAAGTGATTAGAATATTAAATCTCAATAAAAGTAGGCATTAGCCGATGATCTTGTCATTATGTTGAGTACCCATCGATTCACCCCAGCACTCCTAGTGATTTCACAAAGGCTATTATCTCATGGCTATATCCCTATCTTTAGTGCTTATTACGTTAAATAAAAGATGTTAATAGTTTCTGAGAATCCCACGAGGCACAGAGAATTTGTAAGGCAAAGAAGAGCCGCCTCTGAATTTCAAAGCTTGCATTAAATTTTCTGACAAATGCTTGAAACTCTCAGTGGATTAGTAGTAAATCAAAGTAAATTTTAGGCTGATTTTATATTGCAATAACCAGGTGGGTTGCCTTATTATTACTATTTATTAAATTAGAGGGCTCTTAGGGTTGCACATTATGCCTGAATCTACAGCCTATGGCTTTCATTCTGAATCTAAACAATGGCAAAGAGCCATTGACTTGATGGACATTTTTGAAACAGAAGGACAGAAAGTTAGACAGATGCTATAATTAGGCCTGTCCAAAGCATTCACACTGAAAGTACAATTTTAAAAAAAATCTACCAAGTATTAAAGTCCATTGCAAAAGCAGTAATGCCATCAGCCTGTCTGTTACAGTAAACTAAGTAAAGAACAGAGACTTACTTCCAAGGGTGTATGTAGATACAGATTTGGATTGTAACATTCAAATTCTACTCATCTCATGATTCCCTTCTATTTTCATTCAATAAAAAAGATCTCATGTCTTCCCATTACTATTGTTTTGTTATGCCAGTGTGAGTTACATTAAAGTCAAAGGGAGATAAGCTGATATTAGAATCAGCCATTATACAAAAGCAACCATAACCAATTTGTTCGCTTTTCTGGGAAGAGAAGGCTGACCTTATCTAGTATAGTTCTCTGTATATTCTTATATTCTTAAGACTCAGCTAGTATTGGGTGAGGCTAATTAGAATGCAAGAATATTGGGATTTTTGATAACTGAGCAAAAATACATGTTTCTTTGTTGTATTTCTATAGTACTCCATAATAATCTACATGGACACCAGTTGTTAAATAGAAAACATAAAAATAAACAAAAATACAATATAAAAATATATACAACCATTTTTCAATCTTTTTTTGTCCTCCACAATAATTCCATTTTTATCAGCTATCAGAAAGCAGTAATGTAGGTCCTAACCTGAGGTCATGAAGCTACAGTATTTTTACTGGTGGAAAACATTTTCTGTCCTTCCCTCTGCCTTTCACCTCACAAAATTAGGAGGCTACTAAAAAAAATTATAGGGTACATATCCTGGAGAATAGAGAGGTCATAGAGAAGATGGTCCTGCAAGTACCTAGGGGCTTTATCATTCTGAACATCTGATCCTGTCACTTCTCTATTACATTGAACGTCATCTGTTTCATTTGAGCTTGAATTAATTAGTTCTAGAAAAAAAATCATTGTCATCAGAAGGCTATGCGAACAGCTTTGGAAAATTGTTTCCAATATATATATATATATTTTAAGACCCATCCCACAAAATTTCTGGATTTATAAAGCACCTCAGAATAGTTTTGAGTTATGGTGAATGCAGGAAGTTCCATATAGTTTTGGAACATACATTCACACACAGACTTATGCACACAGTTCTGATGTTTCTGCTGATTAAATATACAGACAAATACAAGAGGCAATCACTCATACAAATCACATTTGTTCTGCTGCCTGGGTAATAAACCAAAATTATCACAGAAAAAAATTGGAGGGAGAGAAATATTGCATGTTCAGGATCATTGCTTTAAAGTCTTTTAAAATAAACACACCCTACAAGAGCCATCAGATTAACAGATTTGAACTTATTTTTTTCTCATATTAAAAACACATGTAAAATATTGAATTTACCGTTCTCTATAGTAAAAGTATGCAAGGTTGCTGAACTTATCGTCATTTTTGAATGGGGAAGAATCACTACAGATATTTACCTTCCGCTCACAATTTTTAAATGTGCAAACTGACTTCATACTGGTACTGGGCTCATCTTATGTACATATATCTAAACTTGGAAGGTACAGTTTCTCACTTCCAAGCTAAATTATTCATTTACTGCCTTGGTGATATCAGCTTTTTAACATTCTCGATGAAGAAGGTGGGCTTTTTATTATTTATAGATTATTGTTTTAAACATTATTTCCTTGCTTTTATTAATGTAAGTCACATAAAAACTCTGATGAAGTGGCATATAAATGTAAGTGATAACCAATCAATCCTCATCAGGGAACAGACTACTAAGAACAATGGGGAAACATTGTTCTTGATTAGGATTGTGAGTGACAGATCCTTCAGCAGTCTGACAACCAAAAAAGCTGTAATAGAGAATAAAAAGGTAAAGGTTTCCCCAGTGCTTTTTTTCTAAAAAAAAAAAAGGTGCCGGAACTCACACACATCATACAACCTGCCTTGCCTACCCTACAAGGTTCCATCCCAAAAAGGTGCCGGAACTCCGTTCTGGGCGTTCTATGAGAAAAAAAGCCCTGGGTTTCCCTTATCCAGCCATGCCCAACTCCAGTGCTCATCTCCGTTTCTTAGCTGAGGAAAACAGTGTTACCAATGACATTTCTGTAAAAGAAAATAAATACAAACAAATAGAACAGCTATTCTTTCCAACTTTCTAGTTAGCTGCAAGTCAGGAGAAAGTTCTAAGATAGCATCAAGATCCTTTGAAAGCCAAAGCTTTCTGAGAATAATTCTCTCCAAATCCAGGATACTTTCAAATTTTAAATAACATTTTTTTCTCCTGAGTTTCTTCAGTTAATGGCCCCATAGCCTGTGAGTTTAATCCTGTTTGTTACATGTTTAATGAAGTCGTGGGCAATTTTGGGCCTCGCAGAAATGCACTTTTAATGGGCTTGTGTAATAATAAGTCAGCCTTTCATCCATTACTTATCTAATTAGACATAATTCCTTTGGGAATAAAAGTAATATATAAGACAACAGAACCTATTTGGTTTGACTGTCAGGATAAGGACTGTATTGACAAGGCTTTCCCTGCTTTCATTTGCTTGGTCTGTAACAAATTCAAGATGGAACTGCAGTGAGCTTTGAGACAACATCTGGCTATATGGCATACAGTCTCTCATTTACCATAACCCACTTGACTTCCTAACGGTCCATTTCCAAGGTTATACTCATCAATTTGATGGATCTTGGTAGAAGCAAAGACAGAACAAGAGGGAAATAATGGTCCTACAACTTATTTGGACACTAGATAAGCTTGACACTGTTTTTTTTTTTAAACAAAAAAACACCATTGTAAGGTTGAAGTCATGCTGCAGGATAAATCATGGTATAAACATTTCAGAAAGTGATGCTAAATTTAGGCTTACAGTATTTTTATAAAGTTCTTTTGAAAATACTTCTCTTAGAACAATAGTGCCATTTCAGCCACAGACAAATACCTTCCTATATTATTTAGACAATGACTGGGTTCATTTACTTTATTACCTTATAATGTTGCTTGGCTGGTTCATCATGAAGCCAGACATTGTGGGTTGTAAAGCAGACTTTACTGCTTAGTGTTTTATATAAACCGAATGACTAACCTATTCACCAAATCATGGCAAAAACAAAATGAAACATATGGCTTAGCAGAAATAATCAATGTAACCAGTGCTGCAAAGTTTCAAGTTATTGACCAGATGCGCATGGACATGTTCTATGGTAGGATTTTCTACCACACTGCAATTTTGATTCCATTCTGTAGGCAGGTGAGGAAATGGCTTTAGGTATTCTAACAAGGGTGTGAAAGAGATATGCTAACCTGAGTATCATCAAAGAACTCTATTCTGATTAATAACGTACACTTTCTCTTATTTGATGGTTCTTTGCTTACAAGCCTCAAGGATTCAGGTATGTCACTGTTTGGCTTTGGTGCCCAAATTGATTGTCATCAAAGCAATCCATTCCAGATGTCTTTTCATTATAAATACAGTCTATATCAATGCTCTTACACATTATTATATATATTTGAAATACCTTTATACATTCTAGATAATTCTTCATATGCCAACAGTACATCCTATCACAAAAATTCTATTTAGGTTCATAACATAATGTTATCAAGAACACTGAACACTTCAGTTGGTAAAAAATGCAGTAGCATGTGTATCTCCTGACCAGTCTCAATACTGATATATTGCCACAGAAGCTGTATAGTGTGCTTCTGAACGCAATGCAAAGTACTGTATCAGAAATTTCAACCAGGATGTTGTGACAGAAGAGACCTGATGTTAGGCATTCTCCACGGACATGTCTTTCCACAAGCTGGGAAATATCCGTCTCTTCTGGACGTCTGTGTGGTTGTTTGTGGAATCATCAGTGCCAATATTAGTTTCATGTATTAATATATTATTTTGTATTATTTTTGGTAATGTATTATTTTATTATTAATACCTGTGAACTGCACTAGGTAAAGAGGGAGAGGAAAAGAGGGGAGGAAAGAGAGAGAGAGAGAAAGAGAGAGAGAGAGAGAGGGGGGGAGGGAGGGAGGGAGGGAGGGAGGGAAGGAAGGAAGGAAGGAAGGAAGGAAGGAAGGAAGGAAGGAAGGAAGGAAGGAAGGAAGGAAGGAAGGAAGGATATTCTGGTATAAAGCACTTTCTATGCCCTAAAAAACCAAATACTCTGTTGTAGAATCTCTTGTGTCAATTATACACAAAGAAATATTTTAAAAACAGGTCTAACAGCCTGAAATCAGCTTTCTGTATTTCCATATTAAGTCTCTTCTTTTCAAATCCAAGTAGATAATAGAGAACAGTACCAAAACCTTGAACATTCAAGCACCACTGAAGCACCACAAAGCTTTGACTTTTAATTAAACATATTGTTTGTTTGTTTTATAAATCTCCACTTTGAAAAGAAAGCTTTGACCTCCATAACATTCTGGCCACATTGAAATGAAGTGCAGAGTACATTTTCATCTCACAGAAAAAGAGCCTGCAGTAGATTTTTTTTCCAGGGATAACGGCTGGCAATAAAAAATATTGTGATTTTCATTACACCACGCTCATTTATCACAGAGGGAAAAAAAAAAATGCAAGGATGAGATCTTCCATGCAAGTTCAGACACATGCCCTTGAGAGCTGAAGAATGACTTTACTATGCAATTCCAAATGCTAATATCCCCACAGGAGCACAGTTCCAACAGAGGAACCAACCACACTATACAGCCATCATATTCATGTCAGTGAGCAAATACCATGCATCAAGGTGGCTTGATAGCGTGATTTGCTCCTTTTGGAGTTAACACTGCGTAATCGGCAAGAAGCTGATGACAAAGAAATCGCAACATTAAGCTTTGGGATGTATGCATTGCAAAAGAAGAGGAATCATTTTTTCTGAAAAAAATCAGAATTAAATGATGTATTACTTATATATTAGCATATGCATCTTGGGTCTTAACCGAGATTCCAGCATAGCTTCAACCTCTGTTGTTGTTTTTTTTCTTTTGTTGCCAAGTATAATCAGGACTCCGTGCATTTGAAAAAAGGATCAGGCTTATTAGCAGTGCTTTATTAGGAGATAAAAATCAAATAAGATGATGATCTGATTTTTTTTAAATAAAATATAGGCATTAGATGAAGGTTCTGAGTATATTATCTATAATGGGTTATGCTACATTTTTGGTTCATTTGTTTTTGTTTTTACCACTGACTGGTATAGAAGACTCAGAAGTGTAAGAAAGCTGATTATTATAGCAGTTGTATATGATTGGTTAGAAAAAGAGAAGATTAAAAGATCATTAATGTACCAATATTTGTATCAGGAAAATTGAAACTTAAGAGGTACATATAAATGTTATAAATGTTTTGATTCTGGTATCTTATATGAATGTGTAACATACAAATATTAGTGGTCTTTGTTTCCAGCATGCCTGGCAAAGTTTCTATTTAAACCACCTGATATTTTTTTCAGAAAGCAGACATAATTAAGTAAGGATAATACAGAATGTTACATATATATTTACAACTGAATAATGTACATACAATTTGGCTAACAAACTTAAAAACATAAGTTTAATTGAAAAAAAAGTTTTAATTAAAAAAATAAAATCAGGTAGGGCAGCAAGTTTAATTGACCCAAGTTAAGCGTGGATTTGTGTCACTCCCAGGCACTATATTGGAGGCCAAGAATGTGTAGGATTTCAACCTAAGCCAGTGGTGGCGAACCTATGGCACGGGTGCCAGAGGCGGCACTCAGAGCCCTCTCTATGGGCACGCGCACCGTTGCCCCAGTCCTATGCTATCAGCTGGGTTTTATAAAACCTTTTCACTTTAGGCCTCCGCCACCGTGTACAAAAAAAAAGTTCAATCAATCAGTCAAAAAAGATCTTGTAAAGTTGGAATTGACTGATTGAACTTTTTAGTCCCACCCAGTCTGCTGTTACCACCGCAGCCACGCCCACCCAATGGGCCACACCCACCCGGCACCCGACGATACATAAGTGGGTTTTGGGTTGCAGTTTGGGCACTTGGTCTCTAAAAGGTTCGCCATCACTGACCTAAGCCATACAAAAATGTTTAAAATATTTAATTAATTCTCTTTTTATTGTATAATAACTATCAAACCACATTTATAGCAAATTTAAAACAATGCTTCCATTAAGGCTGCAAATACACAAATTTCCTTCATTTCTTTTGTTGTCACTCAGGATTTTTTTACAAAAAATCTAAAAATATTTATTCACAATTTTAAATATTTTTTGAATTGAAAAATTTTATTGAAAAAAAAACAGGTCAAGGGTTAAGACTGTAATTGATATCCCTTTTTAACTATTTTGTTTTCTCTTGGCTAAAGGAGGTATCATTCACAAAAAATGCATGTTCAATGCAGCCTGAATAATATAACCCTATTAGCACTTTTTTTCCCCTACAGGGGTAATTCATATTGCAGAAGTGTCTATATATCTTTCAACTGTTCCAAATTCCTTGTCATAATCACCACCTTCATTTGGTCAAATTTTGACCAGTTACAGGTTTCTAGTTATGATGTGCTGACTATATAGCTTCAGTAAAACTGAATAAAAATGACCTCCAATAAATACGCAGCTTATTTGGAAAATTTCTGATTGGATTGTGGAATGATTTTGCTCATAAAGAATTAACAAACAGATGGATAACTTTGTTCTGTTAAGATGAGAAAGGAGATCATGAAGTCCATTTTTTCCTGTCTTTTTTATTTTTATTTTTTATTTTTCATCTTTTGCTTTGTGGGTAGGTAGCAATTATAGAAATTATAAATAAACCAAATAGTATCCATCCAAACAATAACTATACATAGTAAAAAATAACATTTGGCAAGGGCCTGTCCTAAGTACTGAGAGAACAGTCAGTTTTCCAGAGCCTTCAAGAAACACCATCAGAAATGGTTTTGTTTTGTTTCTGGGGTTTTTTGGGGGGTGGGGATTGCCTTCCACAACTGTGAGAAGATGGGAGGGAAAGAGAAAAAGGAGGATAAGCAATCAGCACTTGGCAGATATGGTTATATGTTTATCCCAAGTCCTGACAATGGGAGAACAAAACTTGGGTGGTTGGGCTCCCCAGTTACTCAGGGAAGGACCTGAGGATGTTTGTGGATTGTGAGGAATAACAAGGGTCTTACTGCTCATTTCTCATAAACCCCTTTCTCTAAATCTATGAATGGCAACAGAAATATTTCTGATTACTATATGTTCTCATTTCTAAACAAACATAATTAACAGAGAATATATAATAGTGCTACAATATAAATACTATCCATGCAGATCCAAGAAAGCTTTATTATTATTTTCTCTTTTTCTCTCTCTTTCTGAAGTATATCCACAAAACACAGTTATTCAGATCTGTGGAGATTTTTTTGAAAATATTTCTAGGGACTGAGGAAAATTATTATTATTTTTTTTTTTAATGAGATACAATTTTTACTTTAATCCTGCCTTGATGAACTTTGTCCTATTTGAGGATTCATTTGCTGAAAATAAATATCTACACTTGTGCTCAAATTTCAGAAAAGCAATTTAGTGGTCACAGCTGGAGCCCAAAGTCATCTGTAATTAAAAATCTATCAACTAAGGATTGTGAAACCAGCCAATTTTGTATTATTTTGGATTAACTGAGCAATTTATATTTTATGATTTTTTTTCTGAAAAAAAATATTAATTCTCTATAAGAAGATGGAATATTCACATTTATATATGGGCTATAGAAAGGAATATGTCTCTTCATGAATGAAAAGTATTTATGTGACAGAGCCAGAATGTTCTGAGGCAGTCAATAAATCACGATAGTAGACATGACCATGTGATTGAAGTCCTACCTCCTTTTTAATCTCAATCACATGTATAACACACTTAGAGGTGGAGTTCCAATTGTGCAATTATGGCCACCATCATGATATTTTGACACACATTCAGTGGTGGGATTCAAATATGTGAACAACCGGTTCTCTGTGTGGATGCCGCTTCCGGAAGTCCATTCTGGGCCTGGGCAACAAAAAATTAGCTACCGGTTCTGCCGAAGTGGTGTGAACTGGCTGAATCCCACCACTGCACACACTCATAGACTTCCCTGGACAGAATGGAAGTCGCTCTTTAGTTTCTAAGGCTGCGGGCTTATGTGGTTTTGGAATGTTTCATTTGTTCCTGCCCTCTTATCTGAGAGGAAACTTTAATTTTATGGGACTTATTTCTGCAAAGGTATGTGTAAGATTATTGTTAGAATTAGTTTGGTGATTAAAAAAAGAAAAAAAACCCTATGCCTTAAAGTGAATGTGATGTTGTTGCTGTTTTATTTCTTTAAAAAATTTAAACCGTGTTACTTCAATGTTAAAAAAATAAAATGGGGTTGAGTTTCTTGAGTAAGTCAGAAGAAGGACATGTTGCAGATTACACCAGTATTAGAAAGTATTTGCACAGTGGTGACATCCAAAATCAATAGGTTCAATCAACACAACTATATTGAATGGTCATCAACCATTGATTTAATTCACAAAATAAGGTTTGTTACATAGAGAAATGTGCAGCAAAGGCAACAAAGTTCATTTGAGTATGAGTGGAAAAACTACTTCAACTTGAACAGATTTCATACTTTATTGAAGTATATTTCTTAGTCTGGATCTTGGTAACAGAGTATATATAATGTCATTTACGTATGTGTTTGATTCTGAGGCCACCCACCTCCAAAACAATTCTGGGAGGCTTACAATATTTTAAAAAATGAAACATGACAAAGCCACATAAATGACATTCCTCCCCCCAAAACAAACAAACAAAAAGACAGTGGCTCCACAAACACCCTTACTCCAGTCCTGAGAAGAGAGCCAAGTCTTCAAAGACTTAAAGAACATTCAAAGAGTGGGAGCTCTGTATGTTTGTATTTATAAATGTAGGGAATGCTACTCCAAAGACTAGGGACACTTTCTCTGTCCTGCAAGATGGCAGCATTTAACTGAAGGGACTCACTCTTTCCAATTATGCAGGACGAGCAAAAACAACTGGAGATAGACTGTCCAAAAAATTGCTACCAGAAGTCAACAGAAGGAGGTCAGGAAGCAGCACCTGTTACTGCCTATGCTGCTGCATTCTGGATGAGCTGTAGCTTCCAGATGGTCTTTGGGACAGATCTACACAAAGCACATTGCAGTAGTCAAAAAATGAGGTCACTAGGGAATGAGAAAACATCAGAAGGACATCCCAGAAGAGAATAGGGTGATGGGCTGCCACTTGGTCTTCAAGTAGCAATTGCAAATGTAGAAGTTGAACTTAGAGCAAATCCAAGCAACTTTACCCACCAATACTGCTTACTGTACACCTGTAGATACATCTGGGACCCAGCAACCCCCAGCAGGGAATAGATCACACTAAATAGGGTCACAAGGCAGCTATTGACCTTGTTTTGTTATGGCTATCTTTTTACTGTTTGACAACTAGCATACATATTGGGAGTAAAAAAAAGTGACACATAATGTGTGGTATATTGAAATAATGCTGGCAGGTAAATATCTAAGTTAGGAAAGGATGCTTATTAACCCTTCTACTAGCCATCATTTGTACTAATCTTTTTTCCAAGCCATTTGGAATTAAAACACATCAAACTAATGTGGGAAAAAGGGCTTTTGGAGAAAATATTCATTGGTAAGAATAAAGGAAAGTTTAAATAATTATGAGCGCTTGGCAAGGCTGATTTTTCTCAGATTCATTCTAACCTCTCCACAATCCTTCACAATTTTTTTCACATGTGTTTGCAGCTATATACTGTGCACTTTTCACATGATGTATGTTTTTTGCAAGGACAATTTTCTTATAACTTTGTTCACATCCTCTGCATATTTCTAGTTTCCCTTTCTCTAGTACTATTGGGAGAAATGCAAAATCTGAAGAACAAATCTCTTCTAAGCCACGTTAAAAACTTAAAAATTTGAAGCAGATATTCTGTAATGTCTCTGTGTGTGTTCACTTACTGTATATGTGTTTATATAAACATAGAATAAGCCAAAGTGGCAAGAGGAAACCAAATATTACCTTGGGCTCAATATTCAATTTTAAAGTCAACTATGAAATGGCATAAGATTCATTTGTACAAGTTAGTTAGACATGCATGAAGAAAAGCCTCGATATCTTCCTCTGGCTGCATAGACAGTCTAAGCTTGAGATTATGTGCTGAGTTTGGAGACTGAGGTACCAGTGCATCTCTTAGCACCTGTTAAATTCCTTGTCTCACACAACTTTAAGTTTTAAATTAAAATAATTAAATACATATTTGGAAAGCTATTATGTGTTCAAACAAAATATCAGCCTTTAGCACAATTTCATTAGGCTTCTCAGTTCTGCATAGAACCAATGTAGTTTTAGTGGGAAGTTTCAATCCCCAAACTTTGACTAGAAATAGACCATATGTCCAAGCAAGCAAGAGATAATCAGCAGTAATTGTGTGCAAAACTATGGAATGTCCTATTATCTTAAGGTCATCAGATATGGGAGCTCAACTGTCATCCCTAAATTGCATGAATTGTAACATAGGCAGTTTATGTTTTGTGGAAGGCAAGGGTGTAGCCAAGGAGCTTTAACAGAGACATGGTTAGGTATGCTTTAGCTGCTATTTGGAGATCTGTGGAGCTTTGTGCAATCTGGAGACAAGCCATGTGATGTAAGTATTGGAAGAACTGCTGTTCATTGGTAAAGAAACTACTGGATATCTTTGTTATGAGGAAAAGTGCAGATCATGAAGTGAAGATCCATCACTTCCAGAGATGTGGCTGTTCAACAAACTGATGGCTGTGATCCAAGAAGCTCAGGCAGAGACAAGGAAATGAGTGGGCATGTGGACAAAGGGGAGAGGGCAACTGGCAAGTCTGTTTCTGTTCTATGAAACTGGAAGCTGATGTGGGGGGAGCAAATAATGCAAAGCCTGTCCAGTTACCTAAAAGTTTAAAAAAAATCCTCATGCATGATAGGAGAGAAAAACTGCAAATAAAACCAACACCTTGTGAAAAGTTACTTAGCAATAGATAAAGAGGAAAACAAGAGTTCATAGATAGGAAAGAGAGTTATAGAATTTGTTGAAAGAGAAATATAGTCTATAAGAGAAGAATTTTCTCTAAAGTACTAAAAGAACAGCTCAGAAAATTGGAACATTTTTGTAACATAGATTCAGTGTAAATAATATGTCACATAATAAGTCATTTTTGTTGAATAAAAAATAGTTCCACCATACTGATTTGTGTTTATTGTCTGATTGCTGACCTCAATACATTCCAGGCAATTACATATCCTGTGACAAACATTAAATGTCAGAGGCAGTTTGTTATTCTCTGGAAATGGAGAAAAAGAGATTGAGAGAAGAACCTTCACTAGGGTGCCTTTTGGTAAATGGATATCATGTGAATGATCTTCCCCCAAATCTGAGCCATTCTGTCAAGAGACAAATCCTTCCACATGCCAGCCATCCAATTCTAAATGGGTCCAGCAGCCCAAATGATTGCCTATTCAGGATTCAGCCTGCAGATATCCTTCTCTATCCAGTTGTTCCAAAATTGCTGCTTCTGCCAGCCTTAACATCAATGTCACAACTTCAGCATCCATGCTATCCTTCATGAAGCAACTCTGTGCTGGCAGATAAAGCTTTTCATTACTGCTTTGATCCATAAGTTAGACAATATTTGGCTTCAAGGGAGAATTTTGTTCCATCAAGACCAATGTTTTAAATGCTTGGGCTTAACTAGGCTGTGAATTGCATCATGAGACTTTTGTTGCCTTCCCAGGCCTCTCATCTAAATGAGGTTGCAAGGTAATCTGCTGAAATAAGAAATAAAAATACTGGTGAATGGAAGCTAATAAAGCAGAATGTATTAAAATAGTCATTTATTTCTTGCCAAATTGAGGAAAGCAGCCTGAGATTATTGGGTTAATTTCTAGGCATCTTATTACCAGAATAATATTAAAAGATTGGAGAGACTTTCAAGTCATGGTAAAAGAACTAAAGAGATTGATTTATAATGAAAGGTTAACAGGAATAGCATAGCACTCCACTGAGGTGGGGTTGTAATAACCAGCTACTGATGTGATAATAACTGACTGCTTAGTTAAAAACAGAAATAAGAGTGTTTGAAAGAGCCAGAAAAGGACAGAATATTTTACAGGGTCATGTTGAGCAGATTCCCAGCTGTTTAACTGCAATAATCATTTACTGCTCTATTTCTTGAGTTTCTAATGCTCAGGGCCAATCTGGACTGGGACAGAACTGCAAATGGCACCTCCTTCTCTCAAACCATACTATAGAGAGAAATTTTCTCCTTATGAACCAAAACACAGCACTAATTAAATAACTAGCCACGTTGTGCAAAACTTCCACTCAAGGCTTCAAATAAACGATAATTTGGTTGAATCACCTTCTTCAGTGATTGAGCAGCTTGAATAAACAATTCTGAGGGAATTGATGAATCAGATTGTGTCTCTGGTTTAAATCAGGTTATTGCTGTTATTGTTAGATGTTTAACTCCACCTTTTTATATATAACTCAAGGAATGAACATACCCTATATTCCTGCCTCCTATTTCCCGCAAAACCACAACCCTGTGAAGGTAATTGGGTTGAGAGAGTGTGACTGGCCAAAGTCACCCAGATGGCTTTTATGCTAAAGACTGGACTAGAACTCATACTCCTGTGTTCTAAGGCAGCACCTGAACCACTACATCAATAACCATGATGCTCATTGAAAGTTATTTGTCCTTGAATCTAAACCTGTTTTTAACCATTATGCACTATTTACCAATTAAGCTTATATGTACCTGTGATCTCATGCTTAACTAGTAAGAACATTAAGACATTTTTGAGAAAAGTATAAGCATGGCTCTTCACTTCTTTATAAATATATGAATACATTTCTAAGGCTACCAATTTATCTGATAAAATTCTGGGTAGCAAGCTGATGGAACTGTGAACTGAACTGTGCCCACATTTTTGTTTTTTTAGATATACACATTTATTCATCATGTTGTATTACTTATTTCATTTATAAATAACCCAAAGTTTCAGGTTCTGAATTGTTTTTTATAGGTTAATTGACTAGTTAATGACAGCATTCAGTTTGGATCTGGTTTGTAATTTACAAGCCACATAAACTTGGGGTTTTAACAATGATATAAATTCCAGGGAATAGGAACTATTTTGCAGAGATGGGATTAATTCACTAAATGGGAAAAGTACATCTATGGACAATAGCTGGCTAATCTAGTCAAGGAGTGTTTTAAACTAGAATGCAAAGGAGCAGTAATCAAAAGTCCATGGTGAGTAATGAAATGGCAAGTAATAGACAGAATGCAGAGGCAAAGCAAAGTGTTCTGTTCTGTGTGTTGGTAAAGCATTGAGACGAGACAGGAGTAACAATAGTTGCTTCTTTATTCAAGCTTCAACATAACAACACAAAATGGTGCGGATTCCTTTTATACCTTTTGCAGGGAACAGCGTCAGCCAATAAATGCAACGTATTTCCCCACTTTGCGCATGCGCAATAGGCTGGAGACAGCCTGTCTGACCCGGGCAGCCATGTGGTCTGCCCGGGTCTCTCTGCAGCTTCTTGCACCTGCTCTGTCAATCACAGGCCCAGGACATAACACAAAGTGTTTAGGAAATTACCGTATTTTTCCGTGTATAAGACGCTATTTTTTCCTGCAAACACCCTATTCAAAAATTAGGTGTGTCTTACACAAGTGCAGTGTCTTATACACGGAAAAATAATTGTAACCTCTGCAGCCCAGGTCATGCCTGTGTGGGTTGCCATGCTGCCTGATGCAGGTGTCAAGCTCCTGTGGGCTTGCCACTAATGGGAGGGGGGAGGGGGCAAGATCATCGGCCGGCCGAACTTCCAGATTTGCCGGATCAGCTGTTCAACACTCCGCCAAACAGCTGATCAGCATGGAGAAACTCGCATTGCCAGAGCGTCTTATACAAGGGTGCGTCTTATAGACAGAAAAATACAGTACTAGCTTAACACCAAGAGAAAGGAAATACAGTCATAATGGAAACAGGAACATAGTGAATTTAACCCATTATTTTAAATATCCCTATACTAATGCACAAAATATGGGTTACAAGCAAAATGAGCTGGAAGTCATGAGCCAGAAAGGTTAGAACGGAACAGAACAGAATAACAGAATAGAATGACAGAGTTGGAAGGGACCTTGGAAGTCTTCTAGTCCAACCCCCCTGCTCAGGCAGGAAACCCTATACTATTTCATACAAATACAATAGTTTAATTAGTTTTCCTACACACTGCAGAGAGTTTGACTAAAATACTCTCAAGGTCCTTTCCATCTCCACAAATTCTCTAAGCGCAAGTAGGTTTGGGGAAATTCTTCATGACATTTGAAGGTGGAAAAAGTGGGGAAACAATATCTTTGAATTTTTCCAGGGGAAGAAGACATTATCCAAAAGTTTATCCAGAATTCTTCCTTAATGATGACAGTCTCTTAAGATGTCTTCCACCAGAATTTAACTGAAATGTAGGGAAGCATTACAGACTACCAGATGGATGATTTTCTAATGAATTACACAATAGTGACACATCCCTTTACTATCTATAAGTACAAAAATGCCACCATATTTCACCCAAGTTTTTCTCTGAAGGAAATTTCTAAGGCACCTTTTCTTCCTCAAATTGAATTGGTAGGGGAGGGGGATAGGATAATTTCTCAGTCTGACATTAGCTCAAAATAGGCCTTTGCAGAAATCAGCAATTCTCTAGGAGCAATCCTTTTTAATATAATACATGGAGAAGGGAACAGATTAAGATGACCTCCTGTAGGTTCAAGTCTTTGCTGAAGTGAAAGGTTACTTTGCCTTACTTAGTTTCACAGATCACTGCAAGGTCATTTAAGAGAAACTGAATACTCAGCCCCTCAAACATGGGTGGGCAACTATGTTTATGCTGAAACAGATTTGTGGACTGAAAATATTCTTTTCTTCTTGCTGTAAATTACAGAACATAGTTAACGCTGAAATAAAGTTGGGGTGGAAATGAAGAGACTTAATTGCCTCAAAGTAGACACAAAGAACAGTGAAAAGGCATGCTTTTATTGCATACAAAGGATTTGGCACAGGAATTAGAAGGACAGCTGGGTAAATGTATGCTAGCATCACTGATTTACAGAATTTTTGGGGGAGACCAAAACCAGCAGTAATTTATTTAGTTTTCTCTCTGATTGTCAATCCATCTTTCCCTTTTGCTATTGACCACACTGAAAAGAATGGAAGTTCTCTCATCCTGAAGAATAAGAAAATGACTCAATAAGAAAAGTGTATTCATAACAGTTTTCTTACATATGTTGTATATAACATGTTTATATGTGTGTTATGTATGTGTATACTTTTGAGAGCAGGCAACAGAATTTCATTTTTAATGTGTGCCTGTGCACCCACAGTAAAGAATGCCAATAAAGGCTATCTATCTAATAAAGGTTATCTATTCTCTGCAATCCCCCCTTTTTTTGCACAGAGTAGGACATATATATGGCACTATCTAGCCCATTTATTCAAAGGTTTTAGTCCAGCTTAAAGATGGTCTATGGCT
>NW_015386230.1:238614-255048 GCF_001527695.2 Protobothrops mucrosquamatus
AAAAATGGAATACTCCAGTAGAAAAATTCTAACTATGGAAGACTACAAAATGTAAGATGGTTCAAACATTTTAAAAATAGCTTTGCTCTGATTAGGTGGAGCAAGGCAGCCCTTTCAGCACCAGATATGGCCAATCAGGACCAATAGCACCCTGATTCTTCTTAACTTCTGGCTGTTCCCTGCTATTCAAATAGGGTTGTACTATATGGCATCTTGTTTGCTTTAAATGATTGTTGCCCTTAGGTCTAGAGAAGAATGCTGCCTCCAAGCCACTTGTGTTGTAGAATTCAGTTGGCAATCCAGTCATCCTTTGTGTGAGGAATGGGCACCATTTTGTCTTGTTTCAGGAGTCAATATGGTTTCATCCAGTGCTGAGCACACTCTTTTTTGAAATGTGTGGGGGAATGATTTGTCTATGGAGTAAACTGAAGTAAAACATGTGGCTGTCACTCTTCCTGAATTATACCCCTTTCCATTCTATCACTGGAATAAAGTCACTTTTCTCTCTATCAGGGAACTGTAGGACATGATCTGGGTGTTAATACACCTAGCAAATTGTAAAACATGTTTGGTTGATATGAACTGAACATGCAACAAATGGACATGGGAGACAAAGAGAATAAATATCAACAGTGAGGATGTGGTAACATATTTTACTAAACACTGGGATATATCTGAACTGTGCTAGAGATGAATGCAGCAAAAGGATTTCTTTTTTAAAAAAAATCCTTTCACTGTGATGGTATACTTTTCTATAAATCACAACTAAAACATTGCATTGGGAAGGAAGGAAGAAATTTATTAGTGATAATAACCTCAAAGAACTATTTACAATTAAAATTGCTTTCAAAAGGATCACACAGTGCTTAGTTCAGGTCAAAAGCACTCTAATTCTTATTTTAATTAGGTATGAGTGAAATATTCCAGCTGTTTAAGGTCTTTCTTTCTAGATGCTAGTATGTTATATCTGAAACATCTGCCCATAGTTACCAAATTATTATGATTTTATCATTTTTCACAGTAAATCTGATTGGTTTCATAGTGAAGCATTATCTTTTATATGTATATAATTTTATTAAAACTTTTAAACAAGTAGATAAAAAGAATACAAGCAAATCTGAAGAAGAAGAAGAAGAAAGATAAAGATCAAAGAAAAAGAAAAGAGTTCCAATAGTCTTCACAGCAATTAAGAATACAAATACATTTTATCCTCTCTCTAAAGTTACATCATATGACTCTTTCCATAATCTATCCTGCCTATTCATCAAAACTTGATTCTTTTCAGTTTTACATAAAAAGTCCACAAGAGTATTTCAGTCCCCAATAAATGTAAATAATGTCTTTTCTTTAATCAAAGAAGCCAATTTATCTATTTCACCAAAATCTGTCAATTTCACAACCATTCCTCCATAGTGGGAAATGCTGAATCTGTCCATCTTTGTATATTTAATAATTGCTGCAGCAATCATATGTTGAAATAATCTTCCATGGCTTTTTCTTTTATGCATTAGTCCTAAAAGGAAAAATTCTGGCTTCAACTGAATGTTTCAAAAGTGCTTTTTCAAATGGCAACTGGACTTTCCTGTTTTTCTTTGAAGATGTTTCACTTCTCATCCAAGAAACTTCTTCAGCTCTGACTGGATGGTGAGGAATGGAAGGATTTATATTCCTTGCAGGCAGCTGGTCATTTGTATTCTTTTAGAGCAGTGGTTCTCAACCTGTGGGTTGGGACCCCATTTGGGGTCAATCGACCATTTCATGGGGGTCGCCAAGCAAGGCTGTCCGCCATTTTTTTTGTCCGCCATTCTTTTTGTCCGCCATTTTTTCCCCTTTTCCGGCGGGTGCCTTACCTCCCTTGGGCTGGGCCAGCTGGTGGTCAGCTTGCTCTGTCTCTGCCGCTTGCCAGCTACACCTCGGCCGGCGCAGGGGGCGGAACCACGCATGCGCGGCCCTCCCGGGCAGGGAAAGTCCTCGACTTACGACCGGTTGGGTAGTCCTTGACTTATGACCGGTTTAGTCCTCGACTTATGACCGGTTGGGGTTGCGGCATTAAAAAGGTTGAGAACCACTGTTTTAGAGAGTTGTTGAGGCTACTTGGAGATTTATCTGAGTCCTCAAGGTCAACTGAGTAGTGCAAATGTGTGTGGTGCCTTCTTGGAACTGCTGAAAGGACTGTGTTGTAGACTGGAGATAGATGATGTCATATCCCTCCCTTCTGTTGAGAGAGGGCTGTTCAGTTTTGACATAGATGGTCTCTTTGACACCTCTTTCAAATGAGCTGTCCTCTGTGTCCAAAATGTGACTTTGCTGTTTTCAAATCCCAAAAAAAGACCCAGCAGGAACTCCTCTATAACAGAAGAGAAAAATAAATTAACTAATGTTGTCATTCCATACATTGCAGGAATATCTGAAAATCTCAGGAGGACCTTTAGCCAACACAATATACGTGCACACTTTAAACCCAAGAATAAACTAAGGCAGAAGCTGATCCACCCCAAGGATAAAACACCCAGACACAAACTAAACAATGTGGTATATGCAGTACAATGTGCAGATCTGTACATTGGGGAAACAAAACAACCACTTCATAAAGGACAAAGCCATCAGGACAAGATTCAGCAATCTATCTGAATTTAGAAGACAAAGTCCACATTTTGGACAAAGAGACCATCTATGTCAAACTTGAACATCCCTCTCTCAATAGAGGGGGAGGGATACAACATCATCTATCTTCAGTCCACAACACAGTCCTTTCAGCAGTTCCAAGAAGGCTCCACACACATTTGCACCACTCAGTTGACCTTGATCAATTGTATTTGAAATTGTATTTCAATTCTATTTTAAATTCTGACTTTGCTCCATACCATAGGACTTTTTATCCATTTGAAATCTTTCAGATAACTGTAAATGGGAGACCTATTGACAACTATATCCTTCTGCTATTAATTGCTATTAAAACTACACTTGATTTAGTTTTAATTTCCCCTTGATAGTTTTCCAATGAATACTGATATGACAACCATTAATCTTTAGCTGCCATTTTTCTTTGATAATATGCTTCTTGAGGTGATTTCCAATAGTGTAGCATTCTCCATTTAAAAGTATGAGTCTGATTTCTACAATGCCAGTCTAAATTATTGCAAAACATGGCATCCACTTTTCTTTTCTTTTCTGCAGATCTAAACTTTCTATGTTGTTGTTAATTGCAAAGTCGTGTCCGACCCATCGCGACCCCATGGACAACGTTCCTCCAGGTCTTCCTGTCCTCTACCATCTTCTGGAGTCCATTTAAGTTCACGCCTACTGCTTCAGTGACTCCATCCAGCCACCTCATTTTCATTGGGATCAGAAAACAAGAAATCTTAATAGCAAGTGGCCCCACTTTTAAAAAAATGAAAGGTAAAACTAGCAGAATTTATAGTGGAGGAGTGCTTCAAACTGGTTTGCGAAAGTATGCATATTTGCTTTGGTGCACAGATTGCTTTAGGGTAGTATTCTTATCCATTAATTTGTTCAAAGCTACAAGTTTCATCAACTGCACAGGTCTTAATTCTGTGAAGCCTTCTGTACTCTTTTCAAATGAAAGAGGCTAATTCACATGGAAATACCTTTCAGATTAATGGAGATCTTGTGTGTGCATGATATATTGGTACACATCAAAGCACTTGTAGCAGGCTGTGGATTATTCGATAGGTCTCCTTAGAAGATCTACCAAAAGCTGCCTAAGGCAGTTAAGGAACTCTATACTCTGAATATAACATTTGTATTGTGGAAGGAGTCATTAGCTAACTGATCTGTGAATGAAAGGGACATTCTGAAGAATGGGAATCTCTACCTTACTGATGGGCCAAAAAAAGGGGTGTGTGTGAAGGAATGATTTCACTTTTTTTTTCCAGAAGGAAACATCTTCTATAAGTTCTTCATGATTCATTTTTTTTCTGTATTTTTTAATCTGCTGCTGCGGATGTTGCTGCTTCTATATAGTGATAGTTTGATTCCCTGTTTCATTGTTCCAGTTTCTTTATTTTAGGCCATTTATCCAAAACATTATTTGGAGAGTAAAGGGAGAAGAGAAACGACAGTTCACACAAAAACATATAGATATTCTACACAGAACATTGTAAAAGAATTCTGTGAAGTGAGCTTTCTTTTCACTAGAGGCATAAAAAGATGAAACTTCTCAGATATATTCTCACAGCCTCTTCATAATCATTATTAGTGCCAAACTAGAATGGAGGCCATGACTATGGATTCCCATGGCATCACTTGAGTTCTAAAACAGTTTTGCAGCTGAGTCAATTAATCAAACAGTTGGAAGAGTAGTTCTGCAGTGTGCATGCTGGAAATTTGGGAATGTTAATTCCTGTTAGTTGGAAATCCTGCCTCTTCCTGCTTCCTATCTCCACAGCCCTCTTCTCCCTCCCCCTACTTACTGAAATCAAGGTGACTATCATACCTTGCCACTGATATCCTAATATCACTGATCTTTTTAAGAATTTGGGATTAAAAATTGTGGCTTTCAGAAGTGGTCTGAGGAAAGTTAAATTTTGGCTCAATCCTATTTCAAAATATGCCAGACTAACCGTATTGAATTCTGTTTTCCTACTGAATGACCTGGGTGCAAGCAAAGCAGTGGCTTTTCATATTAAAAATTAGAATTTAGTAACTAAAGACTAGGGAGGGAATAAACAGAGAAAAGTCCTCATTTTCTTATCTTATTTCTGACTTGCAGAGAATTTGGATT
Organism: Protobothrops mucrosquamatus; assembly: GCF_001527695.2. Taxonomy (NCBI): domain Eukaryota; kingdom Metazoa; phylum Chordata; class Lepidosauria; order Squamata; family Viperidae; genus Protobothrops; species Protobothrops mucrosquamatus. Next base: position 243,359 of record NW_015386230.1, read on the forward strand.
AGGCTGTTTAGAACTTTCTCTAATCAAGCAAGGAATTCTATGTATAGGGAACAGTTCAAAATGTTAGGTTATTTTTTCTCCCTAGCTTCTCAAAAACTTTACAGGCTTAGTATTCCCAAATCATAATAGTTAACTTTGTACACATGAAATAAAGAAGATATAAAGTAACCCTACGAAATGCCTGTGGTTAGTAGCTGCTTGAGTAGAGACAAAGGAAGAAACTCATTTTTAATCAATATGATAATGAATGACATATGGGATCATGGCTGTGGATGAAGAGACCTTGCCAAGATAATTGGCAACTTTGGGAACTAGCAATGCTTTCCCCCCCCTCCCTATTTGGGGAGGTATCTTTTTTTCTTTATAGATAAATACTACAGAAGAGAAAGCACAACTGTAGAAAAAAAACAGAAAACAATGTGCTTCAACTGTAGCTACTACTGATTTTACCAGCTATAGTTAATACTAATACAAAGACTTTTTAATTATAGATTTCTTTTTTTCCACCTCACACTGACTTCAAGAAAGATTTCATGATTCATTTGCAATGCATTCAGGAATACATTTACTCAGATTTAAGTCCTACAAATTCAAGGAAATTTACTCAGATGGTAAGATGTAAATGTATCAGATTGCAGCCTTAATCAGTCACACCAATTGTTTATTAATCAGTATTACTATACTATACTGCTGTGTTTTTTTTAAAAAAAAGTCTCAAGTGGTTTACAAAAATTACCACAAAAGTCTTAAACAAAATAAATATAGAGAAGAAGCAAAATAAACCTAAAATATTGAAAGCATAAATACAACAACAACAACAACAACAACAACAACAACAACAACAACAAAAGCTATAGGGAAAAGTCTACCACTGGAGAAAGAAAGTGCTAATTATCTCAAATACTAACTTTATTTTACAAAGACATGAAGATCAATGTGTGGCAGCATAACAACCATGAGTTGTCTTGAAATAATTCATATAAAAAGACAATGTTCACTTGGACAATGTTCATTTACTTTTCATTAAGAAAAAGAACATGTCAGGCAGTAAGCAGTGCCATTGTATATCATTAATACAAATAATTTCCATTAGGGAAAAATGGATTGTAAGTTATAAGAAAGCAAAATCTCAAGTGAGTCATGAAGGCAATTCCCCCTTAGTTATGAGAATCATTCTGCTCAATAGGCCTCTGATATATGGAGTCCTTAGGTTATTTAATTAGATAGCAGCTAGAGTGGAGCATGAAAACATTTGACACTTATTTCAAGGAGCAGCATGTCAAGGGTTAATTTGAGTTTCTGTAAATTATGACTTAAACAAAGGTTGTCTCAGATTTTAAATTTCAGCTAAAATAGGGAGTTCCCAAAAAGTTTGATCATGCCTAGAGAAGGGTTTAAGCTTCCATAATTTTATGTTGTTAAAGGTAAACAAAGTAGAAGACCCAGTTTTATAATTGTGAAACACTTGTTTCTTCCTAATGGGCATCTTCTCTTAATGAGCCTTCAGCCTCTTGGGATTTAAGATCTGTGTTGGTTCAGTCCAAATTGATCTAGTCTAGCATGCTAAGTATCACAATACTGTAGATAAACAGTTGTATGCAAGAAGCTCATAAGGAGTGCTTAAGGACAATTTTGTTTATTTAGTAGCACAGAAAATCAGTAATCTATTTTCTGCCATCCAACTGGTTATGGTGATGAAAGGGTCAGTAGAAAATGTAATAGGAGTCCCAGGACTCCATGGCTAGCATTTTATAGACAACATTGCACTCATCTATTTTTATTGTTGTTGTTAGTTGCGATGTCATATCCGACCCATCACGACCCCATGGACAATGTTCCTCCAGGCCTTCCTGTCCTCTACCATCTTCTGGAGTCCATTTAAGCTCATGCCTACTGCTTCAGTGACTCCATCCAGCCACCTCATTCTCTGTCGTCCCCTTCTTCTATTGGCCTCAATCTTTCCCAGCATTAGGCTCTTCTCCAGCGAGTCCAGTGAGTCACATTTTGTCAGTACTCTCTGCTATGACCTATCTGTCTTGAGTGGCCCTGCACGGCATAGCTCATAGCTTCATTGAGTTATGCAAGTCCCTTCGCCACACCAAGGCAGTAATCCATGAAGGGGTCATCTAGTTTAGGTTTATTGATTGATTGATTTGCTTGTTTATTTATTATGCTTATTTACTGCAAATCTGAAGGATTCATTATAGCCTACAATGCATTAATAAAAAACATGAATACACTTCAAAAAACCAATATAATGCTCTTCAAAATATAAACAAGCAAATCAAGTAATTAATAGCATAAACCTTAACTAGGCTATTATGTTATGTCTGAAATGGTATAGGGATTCCTGCTTGAGCAGGGGGTTGCAGTCCCTTCCAACTGTATTATTCTGTTATTCTGTTAACTAAGGTAGCTAATTTCCAAAATATCTTTGGTGAAGTCATCTTCCTGTAACCTGAAATAATACTGTTGGATACTCTTCCATCCTGTGTTCCTTATCAGGTTTGTATCAGTAGCTTTTTTCATTTGACTCAGTATCCATATACTGCCTATACAGCTAGAGGTTCAGTGATCAAACATCTCAGGTTGCTTTGGTTCAGCTACCAAAGTTCCATTCTTCTCATCTTCTTCTTCCATTTTAAATGAAAGACAAGATAATGCATTTCCTTCCTCTCGATCACAGCTCTGCTAACCTAGAAGGCTTATTCACTATGTGAGAAAGTTGCTATATGGGAAAAATGCAAAAGAACATACTGTATATCCCAATGCCATTTTTTAATTATTTAACTGAACACATAGTTTTTGCAAGGCGGGGAGGAGGTTGTGTTTACAGTGGGGGGGGGGAGAATGGAGGAAAGGACCTGAGCATTAGGAAAAGATCCACAAAAAGAGGTGGAAAATATTGGGTTTGAAGAAGTGGTATTGAGTTGTCAAGCCATTGTCCATAGTGTAATTGGTGGGACAATTGGGAGGGAGCAGTCTAGAATGACTGATTGGGCAAAGGCAGCAATGAGATCTCTCTCAGATCTGCTTTCCCAGGTTTCTGTTCACAGGGTTAGCATTGAAGTTTCCTTGGCTTTTGGCGCTGAGAGATTTTAATCTCTATGCCTAGGGGTCAGGTCTGGGGGAGCCCAGGAATTCATAGCCTCCGTTGTGACCAGGCCAAGGGCTTGTCTTAAATAATCTCTGGCCTAAGGCAAGTGGACCTAATGTTAGAGCTTGTTCTTATCTCAGAGAGGTAGTTTTGTGTTTTATATATAGAGAGGGTAATATTATTTGCCTGGTCCAGATGAGATAGTCTACTATATGAGATCTCCATGCATCCAGGTTGTCTACCACAGGTACCTTATGGATCCAGATGGGTTCTGGCAAGCAAGCAAATGGGCTGTACTGATTTAGTGCCTTGTTGTCCACTGACAGCAGGAGGCTGCCCATATGAAGCCTGAGTGTGAGTCTTTGATCAGGCCTACACTGAAGAAATAAGGGAAACAACTTAATTATCCTTACTGAATTTGAGCTGTTGCTCTGTGTTATTTATGGAGGCCCATTCCTTTTTTAGGAATAGGATAAAATATATAAATAATATAAATAAAAATATATAAATATAAAGATCTTACCAGGAAATCAACTACACAGACTCCATTCTACATTTATTGATATGGGCTTTATTAACAGATTCCTGTAAGTCTGATTATGCTACATCTTTCCCACCCTCACTTTCTTATATTCCAATTAATTAGAAAATTCATAAGTAGAATCTGCCAGAACTACATCCAATTTTTGTCTCAGTGCTCTGGACTTTAAAAAGAAAATCTTTCACCTCCCTTTGCCTAGGTAGTGTTATTTGTATATATTCTTAAGGTTACCTTCTTTTCTTTCTGAAACCTCTAGTATAATATTATCAGAAAATCCAATTTTTTAGTCCATGATTGATAAATTTCTTAGTATCTAATTTAAATATGTTCTTTAATTTTTGGTAAAGATACGGTGTGCGGTAAGTACTGTTGTAGATTTTATCACAGATCACCTCAGGTACCTTTGAGGCAAAAAGAAATTTGCTGTTTGTGCACCAAAGCTCTTTTGCTGGGACCAGTATTGTGCTAACCCCGAAGTAGTGAGATTGTAACCTGAAGCACTTCCTGGACTCATGGTTATTTCTAGTTGAGAAGGTGGATGCTGGGGCCAAGAGGAACCTTTGCTCAGCTTTATCTGGTGTGCCAGCTGCAGCCCTATTAAAACCAGAGGATTTTGCCAAGGTAACTCACACTGTCAACACAATTCATCTGGATTACTGCAACATGTTCTATATGAACTTTGAAGACCACTTCGAAACTACAGATGATGCATTTGTTAATTGGACCTTTATGTGAAGGGTATATTTCACTTTTACTTGATACAGTGCATTCAGAAAGTATTCAGACCCCCTTCACAATAGAGTAGAGTAGAGTAGAGTAGAGTAGAGTAGAGTAGAGTAGAGTAGAGTAGAGTAGAGTAGAGTAGAGTAGAGTAGAATAAGTTGGAAGGGACCTTGGAGATCTTCCAGTCCAACCCTCTACTTAGGCAGGAATCCCTATACCATTTCAGACAAATGGTTGTCCAATCTCTTCTTAAAAACTTCCAGTGTTGTAGCATTCACAACCTCTGGAGGCAGGTTGTTCCACTGATTAATTGTTCTAACTGTCAGGAATTTTCTTCTTAGTTCTAGGTTGCTTCTGTCCTTCATTAATTGAATTTGGTCAATTTTGTTCTGCTGCAGCCTGATTTTACTGTTGTTGAAATTCATTTTTTTTCTCATTAATCTACACTTAGTACCCCATAATGACAAAGTAAAAACAGAATTTTAGAAATGTCTGTAAATTTATTAAAAAGAAAAAACTGAAATATCACACTGGCATAAGTATTTAGACCCTTAACTCAGTACTTTGTTGAAGCACCTTTGGCAGCAATTACAGACTCAAGTCTTTTTGGATATGATGCGACAAGCTTTGCACACCTGGACTGGGGGATTTTCTGCCATTCTCCTTACAAATCTTCTCAAGTTCAGTCAGGTTGGATGGCAACCGTTGGTGAACAGCCATTTTCAGGTTTCTCCAGAGATATTCAATAGGGTTCAAGCCACTCCTGTGTTGTCTTGGCTGTATGCTTAGGATTGTTGCCATATTGGAAAATGAACCTTTGGTTCTGAGGTCTTGAGTGCTGTGGAACAGGTTTTCATTGGGGATATCCCTGTACTTTGCTCCATTCAGTTTTTCCTCAACCCTGACCAGTCTCCCAATCCATGCTGCTGAAAAACACCACAATAACATGATGCTGCCACCACCATACTTCACTGTTGGGTTGATATTGGGCAGGTGATGAGCCTGGTTTCCTCCAGACATGTTTAGAATTGAGGCCAAACAGTTCAATCTTGGTTTCATCAGATCAGAGAATCTTGTTCCTCACAATCTGAAAGTCCTTCAGGTACTTTTTTTGCAAACTCCAAATGGGCTTTCATGGGTGTTGCACTGAAGAGAGGCTTCCATCTAGCCACTCTCCCATAAAGCCCAGATCGGTGGAGTGACGCAGTGATGGTTATCCTTCTGGAACTCTGTCCCATCTTCACACAGGATCTCTGGTGCTCAGTCAGAGTGACCTTTGGGTTCTTGGTCACATCTCTTACTAAAGCCCATCTCCCCCAATTGCTCAATTTGATCAGGTGACCAGCTTTTGGAAGAGTCCTGGATGTGCCAAACATTTTCCATTTGAGAATTATGTAGGCCACTAAGTGCAGTAGAAATTTTATTCTGGCATTCCCCAGATCTGCGCCTTGCAAAAGTGTCTCTGAGCTTTGCAGGCAATTCCTTTGACCTCATGTTTTTTGCTCTGCTACATTATGCATTGTCAGCTGTGAGGCCTTCTATAGAGAGGTGTGTGCCTTTTCAAATCATGTCCAATCAATTTAATTTACCACAGGTCAACTCCAGTCAAGATGTCAAAACATGTCAGCAATGATCAAGAGAACTGGGAGGCACCTGAGCTCAATTTACCTGTTGTTGCAAAGAGTATGAATACTTATGCCAGGATGATATTTTATTTTATTTTTTGTTTTTAATAAATTTACAGACATTTCTAAAATTTTGTTTTCACTTTGTCATCATGTTTTACTGAGTATAGATTAATGAAAAAAATATATGAATTCCAACAACTGTAGAATCAGGCTACAGCAATACAAAATTGACAAAAGTGAAGGGGGTCTGAATACTTTCTGAATATACTGTAGGTTTCTGAGAGAAATTCAAAATGTTAGTATTGACCTATCAACTCCTATATACCTTGGCATATGGACACTTGCAAGATTGCATTATCCTGCCACAATCAATCTGACTTATAGTGTTAACCAGGGGAAGCTGTGTGATGTCCCGGTTTTCAATAAAAGCCTGATGTGTGAAGATAATAATAATCTGGACTTAACAGGTGGACGAAAGTGCTAAATCTAGTCTAAATATCTAGCTGACTGTTCAACCAATCCTAAAATAAGAATTTATTAAATGTATATGCCATATAGTTCCCAGATGAATACTCCTTGGCATGGCCTTCCAGTGGAAATGAGACTTGTCTGCCCTCTTTTATATTAATTAAGAAGTTATTCAAAACTGAGCTCTTCCACACATTTACTGATTAATCAGATGTCATCTGGACTGAGTGTGTTGTTTGGGATATGGTTTTGCTATAGCTGGCTGTTCCTTAATTTGAACTGATCAGTTCATCTGGGTCATTTTTATCTTACCATGGATATTTTATGTAGATTTATTTCATTCCTAATGTGGATGTTTTATCATCTAATTGCCATGGAAATTTTCATTGTATAGCATTGCTAACCACTGGGAATCCTACTGAATTCAGCAGTATACAAGTTGAATAAATAAATAAGTAAATAAATAATCTATTGCTTAATGGAACCAGAATCTGCAGACTAAAACTGTGGCACAGTTCCCAAAGCAATCACAGGGTAAGCTGTTGTTGAGTTCAGGGAGAATTGCATTAGGCTCCCGGATGTGAATTTCTCATCCTATTAAGATGAATGGAAGATAATCAAAGCCTCAATGGTGCTGTTGTTTCACTCTGTTTGAACACAGGCTCAGCAAGAAAGCATCAAATTGTTTTAATAGGGTGCAGGACATGTTTGTACTTGTAAATAGGGCTTGAGTAGTTATTTTGTCTTCAGAAATCATGTGGTCTGCAAAGAAACAATAGCTGTAGACACTGCTTTTGATGTTTCTGTCCTAGGTTTAAACTATTGCAGACTCTTTCAATTAATAATATCCCATATGTGTTTATATGTAAACTAATCTTAAACTGACAGAAGAAAATACCAAATGGCAAGGTGCATTTTTATTAAGTATCTTGGGGCTTTTTCACAGCCCTGGATTGAAAGGGATATGGTGAGTATTGGGGCAGGCATGCTTCCTGCATTGTGAATTTAACATTTCAGTTCTTTTCAACTCAATGAAATGTGAAGAAATTGTGTAAGGGGCTAAGAATTCCTGTTTGCCCATATGCTTGTCCATAAATAGGATGATCCTCTAAAAACTAGAACTGAATCTAATTTGCTGTTGTGGGAGAAGAAAGATTACACTAAAAAGAGCCAGTGTATAAACAAAAAACAGGAAACACACATACACATAAATCAGCATGAATATCAGTACAGCAATTGGACTGCAGCTTGGAAAATTGCTGACTACTCCATTTTTAACTCCCTCCCTCCTTTTCTTTTATTCAGACTTTTAGCAGCCATGCCTCTGTATGCTTTTTCTATTTTGACCCCCAACTCCCAAGACACCAAGAGCAATAATGTAGTCAAATTGGTTGTTTGCCACTAAAGGCAATTCCACACTGCTGTCCATAACTCGGTCTTTCAGGTCTTCCAAATGTGCATTCATTGTGCATTCATTCACTATAACTGAGCTTTGTTGCTGGTTCTCCCCTTTTTCTTCTCTTTCTTTTCACCTTTCCAAGCATTACAACCTACTCTATTGTGTCTTTGCATGATGTGACTGAAGTAGGATAATTTCAGCCTGGACATTTGTGCCTTGAGTGAGAACTCTGGGTTGGTTGATTTCATGATCCATTGAATTGTTTTTCTGGCTGCCCATGGCATGTTCAAGAGTTTTTCCCAACACAAAATTTCAAAAGCATCAATATCTTCCTCCCCTGTTTCTTTGAAATCCGACTTTTGCTTCCATAGACCTTTATGGTGTCATCTGCAAATATTAGGGGGAAAAGTTTTGCATTCATGAATCAAGATTGGGATGAGAACAACTCACACCAGTGAGCCAGAGCAACTATCATGTTGCCTACAGAAAGCTTCTCATCTTCACAAATGTTTTCAATGATTCCCTTCATAGATAGTAAGATGTTTGATGATATATGCAGTCAGGTAAAACTCCAGCATCTTTTTAGTTTGTTAGAGTTCCTTTGCATTCTCAGTGTTTCAAAGTTAATTTTGATTTGGTTTTGACCACATTAAATAAGAAGTTTTGATATGTTCCCCCTAGTCCTTGGGAGAATTGAAGAAACCAACTTATGTCTTCCCCTGCTTGAAATTCTAATTATCCTTCTGATTTAGAAGCCCACCAGCCTGCCATCCATCTATCCACCCACCCATCTGATGAAGAATCAGACTCCCTAGTGCCAACAACAGCCAAGTCTCCAGTTCTGTCAGCTTCTTCTAATGATGAACTTTTTAGCATTCTAAAAAGACAGCAACTGCTGTCTTTTAAAACTCTGTTCTACATTGTACTTTCAGCTGCGCTGCATAATTTTGTGGCCTGGCTTAGAACAAGGAACTTTCAAAAGAGCTTGCCTGTTGTGATATTTTTCCTTTCTCTCCCTCTGCAACATCAGATGCATAATATTGTCAGATTAACTCCCCAACTCTTAACTCCTGTGTAATATTTAATTATAATTGCCACCCTTGCCATCAGTAATAAATTTAAGATATTATACAACATAAAGTTTAATATAAATTAGGAGGATGAAACGGACACTGCTCAGTGAAGCTGTTTATAAAAATTTGTGTATACACCATATGCCACTGGGGAAGAAAAAAAATAAACCATTTTTCCATGAACAATGCATCTATTATGGAGACTGGAGGTTTCATATTTTCAGAGCACTATCAAATTTCACTCTTTGTATATGTCCATAAATGTATGCCTGAATTTTTCATAAGCTAACTTCCAGGCATATAAGGATTTTTATATGAAGAAGGAGTAAAGTGACCAGTATAAGGAAACCAGCGTGACCATTCCAATACAATCAAGTATTAAATTTAAAAACTGTGAGGAACATTATCCAAGCCCGTTAGTTCTCCTACTAAATTTGTCAGTATCCATAAAGAAGCTGGTTTCTTGCAGTTAATTTCCCATCTTGTTTCTGTTGTGCTGGATTTTTCCCATCCAATTTTAGGAAGCCTAGTTACTCATTTCCAACAAATAATATATGATACCTAAAAATTCTTCTTCTTATTGTGCCATATCCGTTATCGGACGTTGGTGATCATGTTGGCAATCCTGTTTTTATCAGCAGCTGCACAAAAAAGTGCTGCTGAGTTTTATCCAAACCAGTCCCTTAAATTTTGAAGCCACAATGTTCTTCTTCTGCCTGGACCTCGTTTGCCTTCAATCTTTCCCTGGAGGATTAAATGGAGTATGCCGTATTTTTCTGGGTGTCACATCACATGTCTGAAATATTCTAATTTTCGTTTTTTAATTGTTTTGATGATTTCCCTTGGCTTTCCCAGGCAGCTTAACACCTCCTTGTCAACCCAGCTTATATGTAACAGCCGCCTGTAAATCCACATTTCAAATGCTTCTAGTCTCTTCAGGTGCCCTTCTGTCAGAGACCAACTCTCTACTCCATAGAGCAGAATAGAAAAAATATAGCATCTGACAAGCCTGATTTTCAGTCTTAGGCTTATGTCGTGACTGCAGAAGACCTTTTTCATTTTGAAGAATGCTGTTCGGGCTTTTTCTATCCTTGTCTTTACTTCAACGGTCATGTCCCAGCTTACATGTAAATTAGAATCGAGGTGCGTGATCCTTTCAACTTTTTCTAGTGGTATTCCTTCTGAATTTATTGGTGGTAAATTAACGGGTTGTTTGCTGATAACCATGATCTTGGTTTTTGAGGTGTTAAGCTTCAAGCTGTATTTTTCAGATATTTTTGTGACTCTGTTGATGAGAAGCTGAAGGTCTTCATGCTTACTGGCAAGCAGAACTTGCATATCTTAAGTTGTTAATCCAAAAGTTGTTAATCTTGTTTGAATTATTCTCAGGAATATTTTCAGAGCATGATTCATTAAGCTTATTGTTCTGTATTTGGTACACTTCTTTGCATTTATTTTTGGGGGGATTGTCACAAAGGTTGATTTTAGCCAATCATTTGGTATCTTTCCTGTTTCATATATCTGATTGAAGAGCTGCAGTAAAAAATTATTCCCATTGTCTTCCAGCAATTTTAAAATTTCTACTGGGATATCATCAGGTCCTGTGGCTTTTCTTGTTTTTGCTATTTTTATTGCATGTTCAACCTCTTCCATAGTGATATTTGTCCAGTTGTTATACTGTACTTCCCATATCTATATCATCCCTAGTGTCCTCAAAAAGTTCTTCAATATATTCCTTTCATCTTTTTAGTTTTTCATCTACCTAAGAATAGGTGTTGTCAATATTTCTGTACATTTTCAGGAAAAGCAGATTTCACATTTGGCATAGAATTGTGGACTTCAAACTCTTTTTAAACATAAAAAATAAATGAAGTCTCTTGACTTTAGAGTTAATAAACTGCACTTAAGAACAGCAGTCGCCTTGTGATGAGATGGGCAGCAGCTATATTTAATAATAATAATGCAGGATCCAGTCTGGGTCAGTCACCAGGACCAGAAGGTTTTGTCTTCTGAGCTTTTGGACTCATGCTGGAGCCCATCTAGAGAGAAGTTCCCTGAAAAAAGGCTCCAGCATGAGTACAAAAGCTCGGAAGACAAAAACCTTCTGGTCCTGGTGACCAACCCATATTGTATCCTGAAACATTATCATGGAACACATATATTCACCTTCATTCATAATAATAATAAAAAAGTAGCAAAGGAATGATTCACTAGTTGAGGTCACATTGACACCAATGTGTGGCAATATGAGAGGGAGGTATCCTTCCAATATAAAAAAAACATGGTTGCCAGAGAATTGGACTAAATGCAGGTTGAATGTCAAAGTTACTGTTTACTTGTCCTTTCTTCCCAATTACTGTTCTTTCTTCAGGTACACAAAGTGGAATTGTCTACAGACAACCTTTCAAAATCTCCATCAAATTTGCTCCTAAAGAATTTGATTGATAATTCTTCCAGACATTCTAACGATGCTTCAGGGACAGAATTTTCCTTTAGTGGTGACAATTGTACAATTATTTAAAAGGTGCAATGGGAGGAACTCTTCATGATGGTTTTTCTCGAAGGGAGACTGCAACCAAATGGACAGAGTAGCTAGAGTGGACATTAGCAGCCTGCATTGCAGTTTCAATGATTAAACCTCCAGCTAGAATCAAGATCACGTGAAGTATTAATACCACTTTATAATGCCTTGGTAAGGCCACACTTGGAATACTGCATCCAGTTTTGGTCACCACGATGTAAAAAAGATGTTGAGACTCTG
>NW_015386230.1:255148-305492 GCF_001527695.2 Protobothrops mucrosquamatus
GGGACATGATAGCAGTGTTCCAATATCTCAGGGGCTGCCACAAAGAAGAGGGAGTCAAGCTATTTTCCAAAGCGCCTGAAGGCAGGACAAGAAGCAACGGGTGGAAACTAACCAAAGAGAGAAGCAACCTAGAACTAAGGAGAAACTTCCTGACAGTTAGAACAATTAACCAGTGGAACAACCTGCCTCCAGAAGCAGTAAATGCTCCAACACTGGAGGTTTTTAAGAAGAGACTGGACAGCCATTTGTCCGAAATGGTATAGGGTTTCCTGCCTGAACAGGGGGTTGGACTAGATGACCTCCAAGGTCCCTTCCAACTTTATCATCATCATCATCATCATCATCATCATCATCATCATCATCATCATCATCATCATTATTATTATTATTATTATTATTATTATTATTATTATTATTATTATTATTATTATTATTATCTGCATTGCAATGGCACAAAAGGAGGCAAGTCTCAAAATGTGATTTCCTTTCAGTTTGGTTCTTAATTGGCTTAATTGTTCTGACTTTCCATGATCCACATTCGGGATCATTATTTGTCTCTGTACATGTCTAGTTGCAGTACACTAATCTAGACTGGAGCCGGTATCTGGTGGAAGGGTAAAAGCTTAACAAATACAGCTAGTTTCTGTGGAAGAATTATTGGCTTATTCATTTCATTGCATTAAGTAATTCAAATCTGTAGAAGAGAAATGATGAACAAAAATATGCAGATCTGACTCCCTTTGAGTTTTCTTCATCTCCTTAACCATAATTTGGTGATTTCAACAGCCTCCCTAATTTTATATAAACTATTCAATTTAACTTGCTTTTGATGTAACTTTTTAAATCACCAATTTAGTACAATTGGTCAACATATTTCTGGAAGTTAATAATTAAAGTTTTCTTCCAAACTGGTGCTAGTGGGATTCTCAGTCAAGTGGCTGTCCTTAAATAATTTTTAAAAGTAGAACAACAAATGAAGGAAGGGATTCCCTAGTTATTTTAAGTACCACTACCTCCCCCTGCTGCCACTCGCACAAACCTTCACTTGATCTTTGCACCTTTCCTGAACTTCTCCCTTTCCCCCCATTATATCACATACAATAAACAAAACACGGACTGTCAACCACCCCAGCCATAGTTTTGTATCAGAATTTAGCAGCCAAGCTGTTATCTTCTGAAAAAAGGTATGGACTTCACAAATCAGCAACCTCAGTGAGTTTTTTCTCATTCTTCATAAGAGAGAAAAAAAGAGTTTTTCAAAACTGTTGTGGATGTTTTATATTTGCTTTTAAGGATTTTGAAATGAGTTCTTCAAATATCCAATATTAATATTTTCAAAATTCACCTCTTCCATTTAGCATAATTTAAGAGTTAAAATAGTTGACAGAACTTGTTTTGGTCCATCCCATTATGTACAATGGACATTTTCTACAACAAGACAAACATTGATTGCCAGTATGTGGGGCTTCTGAACATTCAAGTAGAGTATGCTGAAACTGCAGGATAAAAAACTACAGCCACTGAACTACTGTCACTAGAAATATCTTTATGCATTGACCAGTATGTGGGGTTTCCCCAGTATATTGGTCAATGCATAAAGATATTAGTGGCAGTAGTTCAGTGGCTGTAGTTTTTTATCCTGTAGTTTCAGCTTACTCTAGTTGGATATTCAGATTAGAACAAATGCTTTCAAAGTCTGTGCCTGACATCTGTGTTGAAAATCAAAAGCCGGATGCCTCCATTTCATTTACTTTTTAAGTCCTGTCTTTAAACAGAAAAGAAGATGGCCATTTATTATTGTTCATCTCATAGTAAATGTTCATGCAATTCCAAATTCAGATGGCCCTTCTGGACTGCCTTTAGCACACATACATTGTTCTCGTGTGATAGAGCCTGGGTAGCACAGTGGTTGGAATGCAGTATTGGTCACCACGATGTAAAAAAGATGTTGAGACTCTAGAAAGAGTACAGAGAAGAGCAACAAAGACGATCAGGGAACTGGAGGCTAAAACATATAAGGAACGGTTGGTGGAATTTGATATGTCTAGTCTAATGAAGAGAAGGACGAGGGGTGACACGATAGCAGTGTTCCAATATCTCAGGGGCTGTCATAAAGAAGAGGGAGTCAAGCTATTCTCCAAAGCACCTGAAGGCAGGACAAGAAGCAATGGATGGAAACTAACCAAAGAGAGAAGCAACCTAGAACTAAGGAGAAATTTCCTGACAGAACAATTAATCAGTTGAACAACTGCCTCCAGAAGCTGTGAATACTCCAGCACTGGAAGTTTTTAAGAAGAGACTGGAGAGCTATTTGTCTGAAATGGTATAGGGTTTCCTGCCTGAGCAGGGGTTGGACTAGATGACATCCAAAGTCCCTTCCAACTTTATTATTATTATTAATTCTGCCGACTACCAGGAGTTTGATCCTGACTGGCTCAAGGTTGACTTAGCCTTCATCCTTCAGTAAAATGAGGAACCAGATTGTCGGCAGCAATATGCTGACTCTGTAAACTGCTTAGAAAGGGCTGTAAAGCACTGTGAAGTGGTATCTAAGTCTAAGTGCTATTGCTATTGCTAGAGGCAAGATTGAGATATATAGTCGGCTTATTTTAACTTTCAGAAAGAAGGTGGGTGAACATATTTGACTGAGGATTGCAACTGGGAAACAAACAAAGCCACTGAGAGCCAATCTGCCCATTATGCTTTTCAAAGAACCACTAAACAATCTCTTAAGTGGCTGTGTATCTCCACTGAGACTGTAACATCTGAAGCTACCACGATTGCATCAGCAGTTCCCAAAGAATTTCCAGGTGTCACCTGTTAGAGTTTATGGCTATTACTTTGAAACTTTCCAAATGACAGGAGAAATACATGGCACACAACAAACATTTCAGATATTCATTAGTTACAGTAACTAATGAATTAGTTATGAATTAGTTATAGTACTTTCCAATACCCATCATGTGACAATTAAGTGGATCCTGAGCCATCAATGTAATTGATCCAGATATGATGACAAACTCCTGTGGTGGATGTGAGCTCATTCACTGTAGGGGACTCCAGCATCCTCCAACTAAAAGCTCAAGAAGACCCAGGAGTCTGCCTGTCACATGTCATTCAACTGCAAGAGTCTTACCAAAATTATTGACCTAATCCTTTGCTCAGCATGAGACTGAGGACTTCTACTCAATGGTACTCTGAGACTCCCTATGAAAATAGGCCTTACAAAAGAGATTAAAAGTAAAGTTAGCTCAAGAAGCAGGTGAACTGTGTAAATCTCAGGATATCCCACTGGGTAAGGTGATGATATCAACATAACAAGACAATGGCAAAGAGCCTCTGTCATTAATCACTGGCTAAATAATAAATTTGCTTTTTCTGTGAGAAGAAAAGGCATGGTATACAACTAAGAATTGTTTTGATCCACCTTTTAACTAACCAAAAGTAACATCTTTACAATCTTAATGGGCTAATTATACACTGATGGTCATCTACAAATGTGCTCATTTTCAGGCCTTTATGTCCAGACTGTTGAAAAGTCTTCAGCTGGAAAATTGATATGCGAACACAGAATGTAAATCACTGAACCCCAGCATGACTTAAGATATTGCCACTGCATAGAGATTCAGTCTGAGGAACAAAGAAAAAAATGAAAGTTTCTATACCCTACAGGCTTTAAGAATAGTCTTATGCTAAGACTACTTCACATATAAAGTGTTTCAACTCCACACTCAAGACAGGAGCATAGGCAGTGCCATAAGAAGTCATTGATGTTGGGCTATTTTGTTCCATATTTTTTATACCAGCTTTCTCCAAACTGGTGCCTTCCAGATTTAGTTTTTCCATCATCAATCATTTAATAATGGATAATGTATACTGATGTAAACTAATTTCATCATATTGTAGTCGAGGTTTCAAAATAGCTTTAATACATGACACTGTAGAGTTGGATTTGATTTCCTAAAATTACAATTTGTCATAAAGCTAGGAAGGAAGGAAGGAAGGAAGGAAGGAAGGAAGGAAGGAAGGAAGGAAGGAAGGAAGGAAGGAAGGAAGGAAGGAAGGAAGGAAGGAAAGAAGGAAGGAAAGAAGGAAGGAAGGAAGGAAGGACCAATCATCATTTGGTGATCATTGTGTGCCAATACTGGCTGGCCTGCCTGAAAATTGTGCCAAATGAAATAAAAAAAAAACCAGAAGTTATATTTGAGACAAAAGACCATTGGCAAATCATCTGAGGAGGCGAAGAATAAAGCTTTCAGGCAAAGATTCTTGGCTTATGCTTATGCTTCATTTTTAAAAGCACTCAGATTCATCCAAGAATGTGAAAAAGACAGAAAAAAGAAAGACATGTAACACAGACTGATCATCTTCATGTTACATTATCCCTCTAGCCATTACCATCCATCACCATTGTTAAGAAGCCTAGTGACATTCTAAATGGCCTATGAATATTACTTTGATACTGAGACTAATACTTTGAATGAATTTTCTCTACCTCCACTTCTCCCCCCCCCCCTTTTCTTGCATGTAACTGGCTAAAAATTGCTCTGTTTTGCTCTTGTTCTATCTTACACACCCACACACTTGTTTTAAGAGTTCCCACTATTTCACTTTGCAATATTCCCTTATATTGTCATGAAATTAGCAAACCAAAAAAAAAAGCAAAAGAGAAGAAGAAAGAGAGAGAGAAAGCGAAAAACAGAAAGAGAGTGAGAGAGGAAGGGACAGAGAAGATTTCTTAGCAGTGCTGTTAACCTAGAATGGAAAATCAGATATGGTTGAAGATATTAAGGCCATTTGCCTACTTCATTTCATGAAATTATGTCTTTGCTTATTTTGTCCCATGGCAAGGTGAAGGGAGGAAAAGGTTAGAAAAGCCAAGAAAACCTCATGTCACAGAGGTGTTGAGCTTGACTCAAAAGACCCTTAACCTCTTTTTAAAGTTGCATGTTAATTGCTAACATTGATTAAACTATCTATCATGCTAAAGATAGCTCTGTGTATCTGTTTTTATTTTCTTCTAAAGAAAAAAAAATGATATCTTGTCATGAACCAAGCAGTTGGTTGTTTGCATGTTAGATTTATATCCTGCTGTTCTCCAAAAGCTTAAGGAGGTATACCTAGTACCCCTCCATTTTTTCCCCCAAAACAACAATTCTGTGGGGTAGAATGGGGATTAAGGACAGTGCCTTCCCTAGTGAGCTTTCATGGACTCTGTGCCTCCCTGGCCTGTACCCAAATTAATACACCACAGTAGCTAAATTTGTTATTTATTCTAACATAACTATATTAATGATAGACCATTCCATCAGCAATTGTGATATATTCTTAAACCATCCCCCTCCCCTAATCCACAGGAAAATGGCTGAATCTCAGGCAAGAATGTCTTTTAAGAGATGACATTCTGAGTTGTTTTTCTAAATGATAGCTTCATATTTGGCCTACTGCTGAGGTTAAACATCAGTGAGATGATAGGAAATGATAGTAAAACTGTGTAAGAACAAGACCCTATACATCCTTCCTTTTCTAGGTCTTTGCTCACCAACAGATCTTCAGATTGTTCTCTAAACCTACATAATATAGTTGAGGCTAAAATCAACTAAGCCTGGATATAAGTAAAGTTTGAAACATATGATGTCACAAATAAAATCAGCTGATTCAAAAAGTAAAGGGGAAAAGAACTTTCCCCCCAAATAATGAAAGTAGTATAGGAAAAATGTAGGATTGATAACTGTGTGCATTAATATATTACTATGTGCATGTACAGAGCATTTTGTGAATGCTCTGGCAACTCCAGTGCAGTGATGCTGAGAGCTTTTGTTAGAGATTCTAACTTTCACTATTTCTCATGGTTCAAAATTTGAAGAGAGGGGATAACAGGTTAAACTATTTCCAATTGACTTCAGTTTGCTGTGTTAAGTGACCTCTTGTCACTGTTACATTACAGCAAACTGGAAGACAAAATCAAATCCAAATATTGGCTCTATTCCTTTAAGCCACAGGTGTCAAACTCGCCACATCACGTGACATTTTGTGACATATCGCCACTTTTTTTGCATTGCCAGAGCTGGAATGGGCATGGCCTCCATGTGATGCAACTGGCCCATGGGCCGGCAGTTTGACACCCCTACTTTAAGCAATCCACATCATCAGCTTTCACTCACTTTTATTCAAAACCTGAAAATATCTACTTGGATCAAATTGACCAAAAGTCACTACCACATATCCCCCATTTCCTTCTTCAATCCTTTAAAAGTAATTTGAAGTCAGCCAGCAATCATTTTGACTGCCACTAAGTTTAAAATGCTGAGAACAACAAGATTGATCCTGTCAATTAACCAAAAGATGAGCACAAATATATCAAGAGGGTGCTTTCACCTCTCCATAAGTTAATACCTTAGAAACTTATTTCTCTGGTGACTTCCCCCAAATCTGGATGCCTATAACCAAGAGGTGCTATGATCAAAACAGACTCTCTCATCAAAATTTTAAAAATGTGTGAAATACAAGTGCTGAATGTCAGGTTTAACCTGAGGAGCTAGTGGGAAGGTTTTTTTAGTAGTAAATTGCCATCAAAAGAAAACAGGATGACTACAGATGAACCGGAAGTAAACTGGCTCATAAGATAAGATGTGAAGTCATACAAGTGCAGAGTTTATTTTGAGGTGGGAGAAACAGCATGGAAAGTATATGGAAAGTCTTCTAGTTTCTGATTAAAAGGTTTTGAGGGTAAAATGCATACTAAATAGAACTGTTTTAACTTGTTTAAAAAAATACCAGCAGAATTGGGGCCACCCTGGGGAGGGGGATTTAATAAAATGAGACAGCCTGCTGAGCCTGTACCTTCACAGTGAAGGGAGGGATCCTTTCTTGATGACCAATATAAATTGCAGACTCAATTATGACAAAATGTTGCCTTATAAATTCTGGTGCTGCATTTTAAGGAGTAAGGAAGATAATTACCAGCCCTTTGAACTGGACCTGGAAACTTATTGGCAACCAATGCAGTGGCTTAAGCATAGTATTATTCAATCCTGATGGGAGTGTTTCATCAAGAGTCTAGTTCTTATATTTTGTACTAGGCCCTGCATAATCTCCACAAAAAAAATCTACTGAATTACTCCTCCTTTCATATAAATGGTAAATAACATGGGGACAGTACATTGACATCCCAAAGACTTTACGCTGCCCCAATCACTGAGGCAGAAAAACCATAAAACTGTCAGAACCCTCAGTTTGCAATTCCCTCATTTTATCATTCTCTATATTCTCTGTGCTTAAGCTGTCGGGTTCCTGCCAATAAAAATTCCTTTTGAAATGATGCAAGTTTCAAGAGTTCTGCTTTCTTGATAGGGAAACGGAGGCAGGTCCTTACATTAGACAGGATCTGCAAAGTGGTCAACCTGGAGAACAATTCCTACCATGGGGACCATGCAAGATAATGTTAAATAACGGCACTGAGAAAAGGGAAAGTGAATGCCTGGAGGAGGCCCCCCTGATGGCTTGCCCAAGTAGAAGCAACTTAGATTCTGCCAACTTGTCCGATGAGGCAGACACCCATGAGAAACCGAGATGGTCAATCAGAGTGGGGAAGAAGGACGATTGGAACACAAAAGCCAGAAAAGTAACCCTCAAATGCAGCAGACATCAACCCAGATGGAAGTGCAAGATGGAAAGATCACTCAACATCAGTGAAGAAGAGGGTAAGAGGCCAGCATGTTCCGACTGCTTTCTTAAGCAAGCCATCAGCATGCTGGCGGAGGTGTTCAAAAACCTCCAGGAGGAAGAATCCGATCCTGCCATGGCTTGGTAACCATGAGGTGGGACAAGGAAGAAGAGATCTGGGAAAGAGAGCTTGTGAACCTCAGCCCTTCTACTAGTGCTTCAGAAACCTCTGGAGTGGTTTCTGAAGCCCATGTTACTCCAGCTGGAGGAGATGAATGCCCGGCCAGAAGGAGGAGAACCCATCAACCCAACCACAAGGTTCCAACCCTGGGGATAAAGTATGATGGATTGCCACAGCAGTTGGGCTTCTTCCTAGCCCACGTCCTGAGCTACATGCACGAATACACGCAGGACATCCCCGGGGACCATGGATGCATCAGGTCATAACCTTGGCCCTGGAAGGTGCGGCAGCCAGGTGGATGGTGACTTTGCATAATGCCGATGCACCCAAACTCCAGAATTTTAACCTATTCATGGCATCCCTGAGATGGAGGTTTGAGGACCCCCCTAGCAGATCAGAAAGTGAGGGAACTCATCAAGACAATAAAGCAGGGCAGGTGACCAGTGGCCAAGTACACCGAGGAATTCTGAGACCTGGTGAGTTGCCTCAACTGGCCAGAAGAAATTCTGGTTGGCCTTTTCAAAGACGGTCTGAACAACAATCTCTACCAGGCCAGCATCACCTGGGGGGACCCTACACACCTTCACGGCTGGTACATCATGGCGGAAGAGGCAGAAATTGACCTGGCACATAGCCAATGGTGATTGGGTTGAACTTGGAGGAACTCCTCCCAGAAGAGAAGAGAGAAGCGACTAAGATCCTGACTGTGAACCCACACTCGACTGCCTGTTTCAGATGTGGTAAAGAGGGCCATTGAGCAGCTGAGTGCTGTTCAAAGATGCCAATCCTGAGGGCAGACCGAGGTGGAGGGGAAAACCTGGGAAAACCCCATTGTGTCCCCAGGAAACCGCTATGAAAGGCACCAAGGTCGTAGAGGTCCAACCCTCCAAAGCTCAGGGAGGAGGAACTCCAACCCCACCAGAGAAACCACCAGAAATCTCTGACAGTGACTCAGACAATGATCCTCTGGTAAGTGGACCCATTGCACCCCTCACCAGACCCATAGAACTGTTCAGCCTAGAGGTGGAAGAGAAACCTTGAAAGCTCTGATACACTCAGGTTGGACCCATTGCCTAATCAGCCCAACCCTAGTGGGGAATTTGGGGATTCCAGTGAGGAGGCTGAAGAAACCCATTTCCTTTGGCCAATTAGATGGATCCATTTCAGGGGGAGTTCCGGCCATCCTGGCCATCCAGCCAGTTGAACTCATAATGGGAGATCATACAGAGACTCTGATGTTTATTGTAGCTCCTGGCATGGAATGGCCCTTGATTCTGGGGATGACGTGGTTGAGAACTTGGAATCTGAGGGTAAATTGGAGAACGGGAGAACTGAGGTTCCCGAAAAGGAAGGCAGTGGCACAAGACAGGGAGCTGAAGCCCAAAGAGAGGAGAAACTCTGAGCTGGTGGCAGCCGCTAGTGAAGGGGCATTAGAAGGCATACCTAAGGAATACCGAGATCTGGCTGAAGTTTTTAGTGAAGAGCGATCCAACGAACTACCCCCTCACCAACCCACTGACGGCGCCATCAAAATCCTGCCAGGAGCTAATTTTCCCAAGCCCAAACTCTATTTGATGACTCCTAGAGAGCTTGAGAGCTGCAGAAGTTCATTGAAAAGAATTTGGCATGGGATTTATCCAACCGGCATGGCTGAAGATGACCGTCCCTGTGCTCTTCTTCTCGCCTATGTGTGGATTATAGATCTCTGAATGCCTATTTGTGAGAACAATGTCTACCCCTTGCCATTAATGAAGGACATATTGGCCCATCTTTCCAAGGGGAAAATATTCTCCAAATTGGATCTTATCGAGTTAGGATAAAAGAAGGAGATGAGTGGAAAATGGTGTTCAATTGCTCCTTGGGATGCTTCCAGTTCTGAGTGCTGCCCTTCAGGCTGCCAGGGGCACCCACAGTGTTCATGCAGCTGATAAATAAGGTCCTCCAGGAGCACCTGTATAAGGGGTTTTTTGGTGTATTTAGATGACATCCTAATATTTACAAAAATGAAGGAGGAGCATGTCAAACTGGTCAGAGCAGTCGTAAACAAGCTTCAGGCAGCCCGCCTCTATGCCAAACTTTCAAAGTGCAAGTTCCACAAAGAAAAACTTGATTATTTGTAGTTGCAAAGCTTCGTCAGATTCGCGAACTTCTACGGGCAATGTATTCCCTCCTTTGCCCAGATTGCCCTTCCCATCACTAATCTACTAAAAACAAAGGGGGTGAACAAGCCAAAACCCGGTCAACTGTTGAAATGGACTATGGAGTACCAAGCAGCTTTTGAGAAACTAAAGAGGCTTTTTTTCTGCCGAGCTGGTGTTAAAACACCCAGAGGCTGGCTCCAGGGAATCGTCAACGCTTCTTTGAGTGAGGGGTTCTTGCCGTCCACCTTGAAAGAGGCGGTGGTGAGGCCCCTCCTCAAGAAGCCCTCCCTGGACCCGGCTGTTTTGGCCAACTACCGTCCTGTCTCCAACCTTCGCTTTCTTGCGAAGGTTGTTGAGAGTGTGGTGGCACGACAGTTCCCTCAGCACCTGGAAGAAACTGTCTATCTAGACTCACGCCAGTCCGGCTTCCGGCCTGGACACAGCACGGAAACGGCATTGGTCGCGTTGGTTGATGATCTCTGGAGGGCTCGGGATAGAGGCTGCTCCTCTATCCTGGTCCTGTTAGATCTCTCAGCGGCTTTCGATACCATCAACCATGGTATCTTGTTGCACCGGTTAGAGGGGTTGGGTTTGGGGGGCACCGTCTTACGGTGGTCTCCTCCTACCTCTCAGACCGGTCGCAATTTGTGTTGGCAGGGGGGCAGAGGTTGACCTCAAGGTGCCTCATTTGTGGGGTACCACAGGGGTCGGTCCTCTCGCCTCTCCTGTTCAACACTTATATGAAGCCACTGGGTGAGATCATCCATGGTTTCGGGGTGGAGTTTCATCAGTACGCAGATGACACCCAGCTGTACATCTCCACCCCAGACCACCCCAACGATGCTGCGGAAGTGATGTCCCGGTGCCTGGAGGCCATGCGAGTCTGGATGGGGAGGAACAGGCTTCGACTCAACCTGTCCAAGACCGAGTGGCTGTGGTTTCCGGCGTCACATCATAGCCAGTTGGTTCCATCTCTGGCTATCGGGGGCAAGTCATTAGCTCCCGCGGAGAGGGCCCGCAACCTGGGCATCCTCCTGGATGCTCGGCTGTCTTTAGACGATCATGTGACAGCCGTGGCCAGGGGGGCTTTTCATCAGGTTCGCCTGATACGCCAGTTGCGCCCCTTTCTGGATCGTGATGCTCTACGCACGGTCACTCAAGCCCTCGTCGTTTCCCGCCTGGACTATTGCAATGCTCTCTACATGGGGCTCCCCTTGAGGTGCACCCAGAGGCTCCAGCTAGTTCAGAATGTGGCCGCGCGGGGGATCCTGGGGGCCTCTAGATACTCCCATGTAACACCTCTCCTGCGCGAGCTGCACTGGCTGCCTGTGGCCTTCCGGGTGTGCTTCAAGGTGTTAGTAACAACCTTTAAAGTGCTCCGTGGCAATGGACCTAGGTTAAACGTTCTGGCGGAGGATGGTTTGTGGAGGGAAGCTGGTCAGGCGAGGGTGTCTCTCCCGGAGGAATCCCACGGCAGCCGGTCTGTTACGGTCGACCGCTGGGGGTCCCCCTCTCGGAAGAGACACCGTCGAGGACGGGAGACCTTACTGGATGGGGGGCTGGATGCATGTCAACGCCTGGACGCGGAAAAAGCGGCGGCCCTGAAGGCTCATCTATTCCGTGAGGCCGGCCTGGCATAGTTTGATTATATTTTAGTGGGGGTTTTGTATGGGGTATTTTTAGAGCAGGCCTGTTATTTAATTTGATTTTAGACAGAAATTTGTGTATATTTATTGTGGTTTTTATTATCGCCTGTTCACCACCCTTAGTCCCGTAAGGGAAATAGGGCGGTATATAAATTCAATAAATAATAATAATAATAATAATAATAATAATAATAATAATAATAATAATAATAATAATAATAATAATAATAATAATAATAATAATAACAACAACAACAACAACAACAATAATAATAATAATAATAATAATAATAATAATAATAATAATACCCAGAGAAGCCATTTGTCATCTAGGCCGACGCTAGTGATGTGGCAGTAGAGGCGGTACTGCTCCAAGAGAATCAGGAGGGGCAATTACAACCTTGCATATATACCTCCAAAAAGCTCACTGAAACTAACAGAGGTGGGCAGTGTGAGAAAAGGAAGAGTACACAGTGCACTGGGTCCTTCTCACTTGGAGGCATTTCCTGGAAGGGAGCAAAATCCCATTTCAGGTGTGGACTGATCATAAAAATATTGAGGCACTAAAAAGCCCAAGGAAGCTATCCCCCAGTAGTCCCAACATTTCCACTGATTTGATTTTTCTATTAAGTACATACTGGGGGAAAAGAACTTTTTGGCTGATGCCTTATCAAGGATGCTGCAGTATAATAGCATAAAAATTGACATGATTAAACCTTTGATGGCCCCAAAACAATTAGTGGCCCTTGTCACCATGAGAGCTCAGGCAAAGAAACCAATGTCATCGGACAGAAAAATGGAGGCCCTGACCACCACAAAGCAAACACCAGAGACAAACCCTCTTTGGAACTGAGCAGGAACTGAGTTTAGACAAGCATTAGAAAAGGACAAATGGTTCCTTAGTCATAAAAACATTTGCTTGATGAGGGACGAGCTGCCCTGAGTAGGAAAATAATTATATGTGCCAAAAACACAGAGAGTAAAATTCATGCAGCTTTGTCATGACTTGAAAGTGGCTGGATACTTTGGGTTCATGAAGACCCTCCATCTGACCAAGAGGCAATTCTGGTGGCCTTCTATAAAAAAGGATATTGAAAGCTATGTCACTAACTGTCCCATCTGTGCAGCAGCAAAGTGAGACAGGGAAAAACGCTGTGATTGTTACAAGCAGTTGCTAGCCCTTCAGAACCCTGGAGAGAGATCTCTATGGATTTTTATATTACAGCTGCCAGAAAGTGCGGGAAGCACTATCATTTGGGACGTAACGGACTTATTCTCCAAACAGATCCATTTTGTACCCTGCCAGAAAATTCCTACCACCAAGGCCTTGGCCAAATTGTTTGTGCATATTTACCAACTGCATGGGGCCCCTCAGCACATTATTTTGGACAGGGGGGTCCAATTCACTTTAGAGTTCTGGAGAGCCTTTTGGGGTTTATTTGGTACCAGTCAGGGTTTGTCTTCTAGTCATCATCTGCAAATGAATGGTGGGACAGAACATTCAAACTCAGTACTAGAACAATACATAAGGTGCTTCATAAATTACCAACAAGACAACTGGACTGAGCTATTACCCTTCGCAGAAGCAGCTTATAACAACACAGTGCATACTGCTTACACCCCATTCCAGGTGGCAACAGGACAAAGCTTCAACCCAATGCCTGAGTTACCTGTCAATTAACCCACAATCCCCTCCCTGAAGGAATGGATTAAATAACTACAAAACACATGGCCTGTGGTTAGAAAAGCTTTGGATGAGGCGAGAGAGGCTTATAAGGCACAGGCAGATAAAAAACGAATGGAACCTAAACCATTCAAAGTGGGGGGGAGTATACCTCTCAACCAAGTTCCTAAAGTCCTTACAGCCCTTGAAAATGCTGGGAACAAAATTTGTAGGACCATTTCCCATAAAATGCATAATTAACCCAGTAACAGTGGAACTGGAACTCCCAAAAATGTTAAGACAAATTCACCCTGCATTTCATTGCAGCCTGCTTAAGCGGGAGCTGACCTCTCCCTTAAGGCTAGCAAAAGCCCCTCCCCGACAGCCCATTATGGTGGAAGGGGAACAACATTTTGAAATTAAAGAGATATTAGACTCCAGGAAACATCATGGGTCAACCCAATACTTGGTAGCATGGAAAGACCTCCCACCATCCCAAAGTGAGTGGATATACAAGAAACATGTCAGAGCCCCTAGGTTGCTAAAGAGGTTCCACATCTGTTATCCGGATAAGTCTGATTAACATTGTTGTTTCAACTCTCTCCCCTTTATTATTTTCTCTGTCTCCAAGTGGATCTCTTATATTTCTAGAGGGGTGGCATGTCAGAACCCTCAGTTTGCAATTCCCTCATTTTATCATTCTCTATATTCTCTGTGCTTAAGCTGTTGGGCCCTGCCATTCTCCCAGGGGGGAGTCAAGGGGGCTTGTAGTGTTTGTAGTGCATGTGGAACGCTTCCTCTATCTGCTTTGATGTATCCTCTTCGGGATGTGAATGGAATGTCTTGGAGCCATCTGCCTTATCTCGGTGCAGAGGGAGGAAACAGTGAAGACCAGAGAAGCCTGAGAGAGGTCCTTATCGATTCATTTACCATGGCTCATTGTCACCTATGGATTGGCCTGTTGGAACTGACCAGATGGACAGTTTTATTTACTATTACATGGTTTTACCTATTGAGTTGGTCAGGAAGCCCTCAGATCCTGCCTAGATTTCCTCCTGTCTGTACCTGCCAATAAAAGTTCCTTTTGAAATGATGCAAGTTTCAAGAGTTCTGCTTTCTTGATAGGGAAACAGAGGCAGGCCCATTCTTAGCCTCCAGTTCTTAACTCCTGCAACTTGCCCAGAAAAATAACATAGAAGTATTGAATAGTATCAAGATTTCTAATAGAATAAAAAGGGCTATATCTCTCATATCTAAGTCCCAATGAAGGAAATCAGCCAGAGATACCAGTGCTTTTTTCTGTGTTGTAACCTGCATGAATTCTGACTGAAAAAGATCCAGATGATTCATTTGATATAGAATCTTCAACCCCAACAGTAGGTAAAAGTTGTCAAAGGCAGTTTGGTCTATGGAGTTATCTCTTTGGGAAATGTGTACACCTTCCTCCTTTAAAGCAAGTAGTATTGTGCCCTGCACCACAGAAGCACTGATCATTTTTTTTCTGAATCCAGATGCTCATGCCCCACCTAGCTATCCAAAGTAGCTGGGAAGGATTAAGCCTGCAGATGGGAAAATTCAGATTACTGAAAACTCTATTCCACTTCTTTTCCCCTGAAAGATCAAAAGAATCCCAGGTTAGACTTCAGCTTATCTCACTGCAATAGGCTTTGTTTAACTGGGTACAACCTAAAGGAGATACAAACAATTTTATTCTCAAAGAAATTCATACATTCATCAAATATCCTCCCAGGCATTTTGTTCTACCTATATTTCTCTAAAAGGGTCCAGATTACTCAGAACAACTAGAAATATGTGACATCAATAGATATAAAGATGAACTAATAGTTTGCTGTTCTTATTGTCCTTGTGTAGGCTGAAAGTAAGCTATTATTAATGGTCACTGGCTTCTGGTTTTTCTTTCTTTCTTTTTTACCAATATTGTTCTAGGCACCTTTTCGTCCTTCAGATTCTCAGTAAATCATATGATTGTTTGTGATTAACAAATAAGCAAGGATGTCTCTGAACAAATCTCCTCCAGTGCTCTGACCAAGAAAATAAGATTAGGAACTCTAGTTTATTGCTTTCTTGCATCACTGTTTGATGTACTCTTTCTGACCTTGGTTGCAGTGAGTAAGTATATTATCCATCCTCTGCCAGATTAAAATATGGCAGTCCTGCACATGGTAGTACTCTGTGAATTGTAAAAAAAATGCTGATTTAGTGAAACCAAAGGGTGGTATGCACATGTAGCTCTGTACATAATTGTAATGTAGGATAATTGAATGTTTGGTGAACTAATCATTTAAATTAGAGACTGAAGATACTTTATAAGCAAAGAAAGTTTAAGATTTAGTCCAGTGAACCCTGTGTTAGTGTAATGATATTAGCCAGAAGTAAAGTCAACAACAGGCTGCTTTCAGTATAGAATATTTCTTAACAACCCTTAGGAAATGTATCTAATTTTGTCTAAACTCCTTTCCCTGCCTTGATATTCCTCAGCCAACTCATGAAAGCACAAACCTTTTAATTGAGTTCAAATATGTTGTTGAGACTCAGCAGCAAATTGCCATATTATGAATGTGTGGATACTCTTCCTCAACAAAATGAAGGACTGGAACAAATTTGTTTTCTGTTGATCCAGTGAGTAGGATGTCAACCCCTGATTGCAAATTATAAAGTCAAGCTTGACTCTTCATATCTTTATAGTTTACTCTGGCATCAGTACAGAAGTGGTTTCTTATTACCTTCTACCACTAAAGGTTTTAAAAAGAAAAAAATGTAATCTAGTCTGCAGCCCAGAAATTTCCTGATGATCATTCATCTAAATACTAATAGCAATGATAGTGCTTAGCTATATAAAACAAGCAGATTTCATGAACTCTAGTATCATGCAAGTTGAAAGTTGACATGAGTGTCAATACTACTAAATGTTGATTAAAACATCCAACAATTTATCAGCAGAAGAAAGGGGAAGAGACTGCTTTAGAAATATGTATTGAATCTTTCCTTAAAAGCAATGGTTATATTAAAAAGTTGTAAATAATCTATAGGTCATCTAATTCAAATCCTTGCTCAATTGGAAAATCCACATAAGGTAACTAACTATCCAACACCTGTTTGACGAAGTGAACATCATTCTTCTAAGCAAACTGTACACTACTTAACATCTACATAAAGCTTTTGTGAAGGTCATTTGACAGTTTGGGGTTTGGCGTAGTCAATATTCTGATGATAGTTTTGGTCACCACAATGTAAAAAAGATGTTGAGATTCTAGAAAGAGTACAGAGAAGAGCAAAGATGATTAGGGGACTGGAGGCTAAAACATGTAAAGAACGGTTGCTGGAATTGGGTATGTTTAGTTTAATGAAGAGAACGATGAGGAGGGACATGATAGCAATGTTCCAATATCTCAGGGGTTGTCACAAAGAAGAGGGAGTCAGGCTATTCTCCAAAGCACCTGAAGGCAGGACAAGAAGCAACGGATGGAAACTAATCAAAGAGAGAAGCAACCTAGAACTAAGAAGAAATTTCCTGACAGTTAGAACAATTAATTGGTGGAACAACTTGCCTAAAGAAGTTGTGAATGCTCCAACACTAGAAGTTTTAAAGAAGAGACTGGACAACCATTTGTTTGAAATGGTATAGGGTTCCTCCCTGAGCCGGGGGTTGGACTAGAAGACCTCCAAAGACTCTTCCAACTCTATTACTATGACATTATTATTATTATTATTATTATTATTATTATTATTATTATTATTATTATTATTATTATTATCATTATCATTATCATTATCATTATCATCATCATCATCATCATCATCATCATCATCATCATCATTCCTAGTACATCTCTAGTTCAGATGACTGGAAGATAAAAAAACTCTTGTCTCTGTCTGGAGTCTAGAAGGGGAGAAATAGATTGAAACTCAACCAAAGCTAGAATTGATGAAAATTCAGAAGCTAACTGAAATGGACAATACCATATTTAACTTTAGATGGAATTGTGCTTCACCAGGAAGGCCTGATGTGCAGTTTGGGGGTGCTCCTGGATTCCCAGCTCTTGTGAAGACTTCAGGTGGAAGCTGTGGCCAAGAAGACTTCTGCCCAGCTTTGACTCATGTAGCATTTGTAACTCTTCTTGAAATTAAAGGTACAGGCTACAATCACTCATGTGTTTGTCACCATATCAGTGGACTACTGTAATAAACTATACATAAGGATGCTTTTGAAAATCACTCAGAAACTGCAACTAGTATAAAATGTACCCACAAATTAACAGCCAATATTGTCATATAACACCAATATTGCAGAGCTGCATTGGTTGCTGGTTTCTTTATGGTTTGTTTATGAGTATAATTCAAGGTTCTGATGATCATTTTTCAAATCATGTGTGGCTTAGAATTTGTCTATCATTGATATCTTCTGTTCCAAGTAGTATTTACCTGCCCAAGACATACCTATGAAGGGCACTTGCTGACAGCCCACACCCTGGTTTGATGTATGATAGAACAAACGATAAAGAGAGAAAGAATGAGACAGATATCAACTAATAAAGAAGCATGAAGGATTTATTTCTGGATGATGGCTGACCACTTGGCAGATAGTCAAAAGCCCAAAGAATTTCTATATTGTTTGGTTTAAACATATATATGTTTAATATAAGTTTTGGAAAACAATTCCCCTAATAAAATGGATGAATCACTATATTAGCATGGATCAAGGTAGGTGTTCTTGATAGGTTTGTTCTGTTTATGATCCTTAAGATTCTAACAGCAAATATTTGAATAATATACAAAATTAACATCTCACATGTCTTTGATCAACCTAGCATTTTACTGTACAGTTGCCTATGCACTGTTTGCATACATTCTGGTACTATTAATTGAATTATAGAATTGGAAGTTACTTCAGATGTCATCTAGACCAATCACCTCCTGAGTGCATTATTCCCTATAATATCTCTAAAAGATAACCATCCAACCTCTGTTTAAAAACTTCTAATAAGAGAGAATTTACAACTTAGAACTAAGTCAGCTAGGGTCCCACCAAATAGTTCATCATTAGCATCAAGATGAAGATGTAGTTCATAAAGACACCCCACCAGGGATTCAGGATACAGTACAGCTTGTTCCACTGGCTGTAAGTAAGTTGTCACTTACTCAGACAGGAAGTCTCTCATGAACATATTTTATTTTGTATGTTGGAACCCATTGGTTGAAACTGGAGTGTTAGTGAATAAGTCAATTTTCTCTTCTAAGTAGCAACTCTTCAGATATTTGAAAATTGCTATCACATCTTGCCTCAGTAAATTTTTGTGTAGGCTAAACACAACCAGTTTCTTTAATCATACTTTATAAGACTTCATTTACAGAACTTTTAGAATCTTGGTACCTCTTCTGATCTTGATCCAAATCTAGTTATAAATCTACTCCTGGTTACACATATACCAGAAACCAACATGCACATTATTTGAAACAGATAGTTGTTGTTAAAATGGTTGTTAAAATCTAAATATCTCATTTTCCATTTTTCTTTGGAATGTTTAGCACAATTTTATTTCATGACATCACAGTATAATGTGATAATTTGTCCTACAGGATTGACTTGCTGCAGGGAAGTAAAGTGGAGAGCAAACTCATTGTAACATTCAATTGCGTGGATAACATTCTGCTAACCGGGAAGGGAAATTTTGTCACATTTTTGAAGGCAAAATTTTTGAAGGCATTTTTTTTTTTAAAAAAAAGAGTCTGTAGCCACATGTTATGTTTAGAATAACAAGGATCTCATGAATCCAGGAGATTGGTAAAGAATGCATATTTTTAATATCTATTTTATATTACATATATTACATCTTAGGTTGTGGTAGTGCAAAAACGTTAATCTAATGTGTCCTGATAAGATTCAAGAAGCTGGTGCTGGACAGTAAGTCACTGACAATACCTATATCAAGTACAAATATATTTGGTCTAATGAAAGGTAGAACATTAGGTAGTTATAACTCAACATGTGAAAATAATAATCTCAATCAATGATTATCTTGCTGCCACCTACACATGGTTGCCTTTTGGTGACTTTAGAAAGACCCATCACAGGGCATGTGGTTGCTCCAAATCAATTAATAAGAATGTTAGAAATCTGAATCATCTTTATTCATAGTAGTATTCTATTAATTTCAATAGAAGAGAATATACATAGCTCTGGGTTGGACTGAGGAATCATTGGTGCTCTCTGAGTTTGGTAGTTTCATCACCCAACTAGGTAACATTGTCAGTGCAAGTAAATGTATGGTTTGCTCCCTATTCTATTATTGTCCGATGTCCAGTGCAATGTTGATATTCTCATTGATTTGTCATTTCTCTAATTGTACTATTGAACCAGTCTGGATTTCTCTGTAATTTTGATAGTCATTGTCTTGGGAAATTTGCAAAGAAACTAACAAAGGAAATGATAAAATAGAATATGGAAATGCTTCTCTATTTAAAGCAGCTGTTTGGGTGCCAGCTGCTTAGTTAACAAATACATCTTTAATGAAATAAAACAATCAGGCAGGATTTATTGATTGCTAACAATTGTTTTAAATACAGTCTGCTAGACAGAACTGTTAACATCCTTTTTGGACCAATTAGTTGAGTTGTTTTGAATTAGGGATACTTTGCCATTATCTGAAAAGAAGAAGAAAAGCCCTGCCTGCAAGCCTATTTTTCTTGCTTACAGAATAGAGTGTGGATGAACCGCATGTTGAACAAAAGATTTGGATGCAGTTCCAGTGGTTTGGGAAAACAGAAACTGCACATGTTACTAAGTCTTTCGCCTCTCTTACTGCAGTTCAGATGCATTCTGGGATCATGAATGAAGGCACTGTGGTGTTTTTATTTCTTGATCCAACAAATGGCAAACATGAGAGGAATCCCCCAAGTATCTGTAGTATTTCACAGCCAATTCTTCAATGGAAGGATAACAAAGTTCTGGGTAAACTTACATCTTCAACCTGACCTCTATCTCTCTGTGTTGAAGGGGAAAGAAAATTAGCATTATTGTAATGGAAGACCAGAAGGCATTAGAGACCCTTCCTGTTCTGCTTTCAATAAATTAACAAAAACCACACTTCAAGTGTAAAAATCCACAGGTCCTTTTCCTAACCAGATCCTCGGATTTGCACAGAATCTGTTCTTAATTTATAACTTGATTTATTGTTCCTATTTGTTGTAAACTAGCTGGAATCTTGTAATTCCATGCCATTTTCCAGAAATCTAGATTGACAAAAACAAGGGTTTTTAAAATGTTTTCTGCAAAAATATTTTCCAAAACTATTGCAACTAATAGCTTAATAGAATCCCCCTTGAACAACATGGGCAGCTATATAAATTTGATTCATAAAATAAATAATCTGTAGTCTCATAGACCTTGGAATTATACATATCATAATATTAATTTAATATTTCTATGACTAGCTTCTACTCCATCAATAACTTGCCTCTGGTTTAAATTGTAATTTGAATGAAAAAGAAACTGATTCTACTTCTCTTTCCTACTCATCATTTTCCTAATTACAATGGTTGACAGCAGCAGGGGGAAAGGAAGGGACTCTCTTCCCCCACCTTACTCCTGTTTGGAGTGCTGCTAATAATAGAACCACCTGTGTTTGGGAGACTTGGGAATATATTTTGTGCATTTCCCAGGTTCTCTGGTTTTTATATACTAGTGCATGCCCTAAGGAGAAGAGAGTGAGAGAGAAGGAGCCAGAAAGAGTTATCTTTTTAGAAGCCATTATGTTTCCTGTTTCATTTTTTTCTTGTTCCCACAGCTGTTACAACAAGCTTCAAGCTGAAATGAATGCATCTGACATGGCCTAAGATTTTGCCAAGGTTGAATTCTTTCCCTGTTGTGGCAGTAAAATACTAACTGAAATAGCTCTCAAACAGAAGTTTTCTCCTGATGACTTTCTGCTTGGGTTTAACTGAAATAGGAAAACCAAACAGGGTGATGACCCTTGCAAAAATCATGCTATAATGAAAGATGGGATACTCTTATACAGTTTTTGGCCTGTTCTGCATGTTAAGGAATAAATGCAAGAATACCAAATATCAGCCATGACTATTCTCTGATCCTTTGAAAGAATTTCAAATACAAAGTCTCCCCATGAAAATGAATGAGAGCTAGTAGAACAAATACAGAATTCCTCTGCCTTTCATTAAGTAATAAAAAAAAAAGGCAAACTAGGACATGCTAGACTGTTTTAATTATTTAAGACAAGAAGGACCAAATCACCCAAAACGAGTGCATATTAGTGTAACAGCTTGAATTATCATTTAGAACCAGCTAGAATCCAGTCCTGGATTTAAACTTCTGCTAGAACTTTCCTTCACAGCTTGAAAAGAAATTACACTGGGTTACAGTCACTATCTGGAATACAACAGCACCAATATTCATTCCTAATTATTTCTATTTTATTGATTGATTAGTGTTGATCAAGTCACTACTAATTTTAGCAACCACATAGATAGTGTATCTCCATGACAGTCTGTTCCTAATTTGGTCCTTTAGTTTTTTCCAATGGATCTCACTACTGTAACTGAGTCCATCTATCTTGCTAGTGGTTGTTTGTTATCTTCTCTTTCCTTCCACCTTTTCCAGCATTAGAGTCTTCTTCAGAGAGTTAGGTCTTCATGTTATTTGTATATTGATTATTCTACAGACACAATCGGAAAAAATGAAAGTGTTTTTTTCCCCTTCTACTTGTTTATATTATTTTAATTTGTCCCTCAGGAGAGATTCCTAAAACTGACATGTAAAAACATATTAGAAATTATACAGCACTCTCCAAGTAAAGTCTTTACTAGGTGGATTACTATCTTAATGAAAACAAAGGTGGGGCATTTTAACATACACACGGTGTTATGTATATTCAAATACCAGTTATAACCAGTAGCAGTTTAAGAGCCCAATAATTAAAAAAAATACAAAAGATATTGCACATTGTATAATAAACTCACCCAAATATAGGTTCTGTAGTATTCCTTCTGTCAAAAAATATTATGTGAAGATTCAGTTCTCTTGAGGTTTAAATTGCTGAGAAAAGTAGAAGAGAAGAGAAGAGGATGGACAGCAGCTAAGTTAAGGGACTTAATTATAATGGTTATGGATGCCTCAATGGAAGACTTGAAGAACGAGATTGAGGACAGATCATCATAAGGAAGATTAATCAGTCTGGTTGTTAAGAATCAATACTGACTTAATGTCATATAATCAATCAATCAATCAAAATTGAAATAATTAGGAATAAATGTAGGTATTGTCTTGTTTTAGACAATGATTGCAGCCCAGTGAGGTTTCCTGTTCAGGAGAGAAGAAAAACTGCAATAGAACAGTTAATACCAATTTGATGAAACATAATCAATCCATAAAATTCCACTGAAATTAAAATAATATGGTTAATTTCAAGCAACAGATATCTCAGTTTTTGAAATACCCAGTCATTTTAATTCCTTAGAATAATGATATCTATCTGGAATATTTCCCCCCCACATTTTTAGCCAGGTTTGCTGGTGACAATTGACTAATTTCTCCCCACAAGCAGAAGTAAACACATTTTAAAAAAATATATATTATTTCTGCAGCTTTTAAAGCAATGTACACAGCAGGGCTTCCATCACTTACCTTGTCTTCATTTGCTGAATTATAAATTTTGTAAATCAAATAATAAATCTTATAAATCAAATGGCTTATTTGAACTCAACAGTTCCATTTTCCTTTTATTAGAGAATTTTTTAAATGATATCCCCTAAGGAATGAATGTCTGGTCTTATATTTGAGGGTGTTCTTCTAAAATGGGAGCAAGAAATTCTTTAGTTTGAGTGGCTTGTAAATATTTATACAGTTTGTATCAAACATTCATAAAAAGCCCAATTGAAATGCTACTGTTCTAGAACCTAGTCCTCAGATTTGATTGGGAAAGAGATACTGTCCTCCAAATTACACACAGAGCATCATTCTCTGGGCTACCAGAAGTGTGTTAATAAACCTCCAGAATTACACATGAATAATGGTAATAATGACAAGTCTTGAACTCTCAAACAATCTCATTAGAATGTATAGATAAACTACCTGGGTTATTTCTCTACTAAAGCTGGGAGGATGGACTGGTCTGCTCTGGAATCAGATTCAATTCCCAATCCAAAGTCCTCCCTCATCACAACTGCTGCTGATATAAAAGCCAGGTTCTTTTATCATAACTAGCCCTTTCTGAAAACAGGCATTTCTTAAAATAGGGACAGTCTTAAAACCCGCTATCTGCTGATCCCAAAGATAATGTATTGCAGCAAAGTCCATAAATTAGTATCTCTGTTCGTATCAGCCTTTTCCTCAAATCTAATCATGAGGCCATTAAGGAGTCCCAGTCTATCATCTTCTAAACATTTAGCATTACAGCTATGCAAAGCTAGCAATCAGTCTGCCATCAAAATATTATAACATAATTAATTGAGGCTCTACATAACCCCCTCTCCCAGCATAATTGGCAAAGCATTGCATTATTAACATATTAATACGTTGACCCTTGCTACATGAAGCTCATAAATTGAGATGTGTTAACACTGCTGGAAGATGCTGCAGGAGAAGGTGGGAAAGCAGAATGTAGAAAGTTAATGGAGCTCACACCAATCAAAAGATGGCTTTGTTCAAAGTGAAGGATTTGTTTTTAATAATTTGTCCCTCAAGAAGGAGAAAAAAATAGATCAAGATTCCATTAAGAGTTTGGAGACATAAGGAAAGAGTAGCAGGGTACAAAAAATGGCAGATACAGTATTTTGAAATGTGACCAAATAATTTTTCACCAAAGAGAAGACAGATACAAGTCCAAAGGAAGGTTAACAAAAAAATCTTTCAGTTGTCTTAAAGTATGAACTATATCAAAAAAATAGATGGGCAGAGCTGACCTAGCTTTTTCTCCTGTATCTCTTGGCAGTTTTAGAAACCACTATTCATTATTTCTTCCTCGACCACCTGGTCAGCTTGGACTTTGGTGACACTTTTTTTTTTTGTAATTATGGTCCTTCCTGCTGCAGCTTCCATATACTCTTCAAGGGTAGCCCCATATAGAGTGTATTATATAGTCCATATGGGAGTTGAGCAGAGAGAGGGAAAGAAGAGTCATTTGAATAGATTCTATCTCTCTGTGGAGAGGGGGTATCATAAGAGAATCTCAAAGTCACCAGGGTATGATCTGACCATGACAAAGAAGACAGAGATAGTTCCTCCCTCAGATCACACTGCCAGTGCTCTGACAAGAAAACCATGTCTAGTGTGTGACCACTGTTTTGTTGGGTTATGAATGATGTGGGGTAGGTCTATGACCACCATGGCAGCCATGAACTCCTGAGCTGCCCCAAGGCCAGCCCCAGGGATGGCAAATCCCTGTCCCATAGTAATCACTGTGATGAGACATTCATTTGTACAATCATGAGTACTGTACCAACTTTGACCTATCTTGAGCCAGGCAGACTTAGAGTTGTTAATCCATGCCCTGTTTATATCACATGCTGAGCAGTGCAATGCATTTCATTTGGGGCTCTCCAGTCTATTGAATATATTCCAAAATGAGATGGATTGGCTCCCACTCCCTTTTACCAGGCTTTTGTTGGTTGAAATTTAGATCATTTTAAAGACACTTAATTTATTTTCCCCTGATTTATTTCTTAAAAGGAAACCAGCTGTCAAAGAACATGGTGGCCAGACACCAACAAAGCTGACACCAGCCAGAGCATAGAAAAACCTCAAAGAAATAGTGCAAGATGGGAAGATGTGGACAGACCTAGCTCAGAGAATCTCCAAGAAATGGCTTTGACTAAATTGGATAACATCATGATTTATTTCTATATTTACCATTCTTGTTTTTAATTGCTATAAGTTAAGGTAATATAAATAAAAAGCAGGATATAAATATAATAAAGATAATAATATTGAGTGATATTTATAATATAGAATTTGGAGGAAGCCATGAAGGTTAATCTACAATTCATATAAATATGAGAAGGGACAAAGGGGGAAGAAAATAATAAAATATCATATACTTCCCTGCTCCCAACAGTATCAATCCATTTTCATTCTGCTTATAATTTTTGCGTTACTATTTTTTTAAATTAATAATTCACATATATACCTAATAAAATGGGGGCAATCCCTGGATTCTCTATTTCCATCTTTTCCTACAACTTCTGGATTTCCCAGGACTCTAAAATTAGTGGATCTCTACCAATAAAATTCCTAGTTATTTTATTTTGGGAAAAGAAAGGAAAATAAATAAAGATACCAGAAATTGTTCCTGGCAAAGTCATCATGTCCCAAGTGACTGCTGTTGGCTGAAAAAGTATGCCCCCCCCCATCCACAAAACCATTGCTTAGTCATGGATTACCTTGTGAATGGTAGTTTCTTAGTTTGACAGAGGTGCAGGAAAGCATATTACTAATTTTAGAATATCAGATGGATAGCATTTGAAAGGGATTAATAAAGAGATATGTTTGAGCAATGAAGTTTGTCCTCTGCTTCTAATTTTTTTTTTTAAATATCAATATTTTTTCAGCCATATCTATAAAAATGACAATGGAAGGAAACTACTGGACCTGGAGGCTTGTATATATAGTGGTAAAAGATGTCCTCTTGGGTTTTACCCTGCTAGTCATGGCTGACTTTAGGAGTGTTGCTCATCTGCGTTTCTGAAGCCAAATTGCCAGTGTTGTCCGAATTCATTTCCAGAGTCATGTGCCTGGCATGACATCACTCTGCAGCACAAAGCATAGAGTGAAACACAGAATGCTGTTACCTTCCCATATGCTTATATGTGGTACTTATTCATCTATTTGCAATTGCAAGCTTTTGAACAGCTAGACTGGCAAGAGCTGGAACAAGTGATGGGAGCTCACTCTGTCTTAGGGCATTTGGGTCTCAAACTGCTGAGCTGTAGTTCTTTAATGGTCTAAGACTCAGTGTCCTAACCACTGTCCTAGCCAACCTATCCCCTTATAGTGGACAGAGCATCATTTAAGGATTTCTTAGAGAAAAGCACATTCAGAATAATTCAACACTGCAGTCTAAGCTTTGTGCCTTCTCTGCTATCCTACTGTTTTATAAGTTAAGTCAAAGTTCCAGTCCGTGTTGCAGTAGGTTAGCATGAAACTGGGGCAATACTTAGCCCAGACTCTTAAGTCCTGATTGATTATTTCCCTTCTTCTTGCTCTTTCCATTCAAGCAAAGAAAGCAAGCCTAGTTG
The DNA here is from genome assembly GCF_001527695.2 of Protobothrops mucrosquamatus. Taxonomy (NCBI): domain Eukaryota; kingdom Metazoa; phylum Chordata; class Lepidosauria; order Squamata; family Viperidae; genus Protobothrops; species Protobothrops mucrosquamatus. Next base: position 281,711 of record NW_015386230.1, read on the forward strand.
GCTGGATTATGAACGGACCAGTCTGTCCATGTTATCTTTTCATTTTAAGGACTGTTCCCTCTGCATGCTTTTGTTTTGCTTTCCTGGATACCTTACCCTCTCATCCCTCATTGTCTCCTTTAACATTAAAGGAAACCCTTTTATATTTTCCTCTTATAATAACATCATAGCCCTGTGGCTGTAGTTTTTTTTCCTGTATAGGACCATGGAAACTGTATAACAAAGAAGTACTGAAAGTACAGTTTCATGGAAGCAAAATAGCATAGAAATTACTTTGTAAGTTAAGTTAGTTACAAAGTTAACTTACTTTGTGAGTTAAGTAAAAGGGAGAGAGGTTCTGCAGTATTATAGGCAGGAGAATGAGAAAGCAAGGGGAGATGTTATTTCTTTTATGGCTTGTTTTTGGTTGTTTAAAATTATATTTTACAACAAATGTGTAACAACTCAAAAATTGATCAATCAATCAACCTGACAACTTCTTACTGCATTTCTATTGTAGTGAATGCATTCCTTGTGCTTTCATGAACATCCTTTGTCATTATTACATCTTATCAACTTGTATTTTTTCTATAAGAGGAACAGGCACTTCAGAAAACTATTTGAAATATTAAGGACTTGTGTGAATTTACCTGAAATGTCTGCATGTCATAAGTTGTTCACATGTATTACTTAAGAATTAATACTGTTGATCATTGGGGGTGGTTTATAATATTGTGTTAATATGTGTACCATCGGTAGTGGAAACATGAGCGGCCAACCTGTCTCCATGTTATTCAAGTGTTGGAGCACATCTCAAAGGAAAAGCCAGCTGGATGCCCAAACCTAGCTCTGTGAACTAGACATTTTCATACTTAGGGTTTTAGCTACATTTGGCAGTCTTCTCCTCTTTATTTATGCCTTCACTTCTTTATATTTCAAATGTCATCTGTTTAAAACTATGTTTAAGTTTTTAGAAAATGACTCAGATTTGTTATTCCTTCTAAAATATGGTCATCAGCTGTAAAGAAGTTGTGTAGCACACATGACCTCACAGCCTTTGTTATGCTACACTGACACTAAAGTGGAGAAAATTAAATTAATTAGATACAGCTGCAACTTCAAGGTTTCTGAAGCGTGATTTTGGTGAAAGAAAGGCATTGGCTGACCTTAGTTAGGTCATGGATACTGGCCTGATCTCAGCCCCAGGTGGTATTGTTTGCTTGAAGAGGTAAAAAAAAAAAAAGGTGAACTTGTAGAGTGTTGTAATTATTGTGGTTGGGAAATATTTAATGTTAACAATTAAATATATGTATCTCTTTATTTATATTGATACAACAGCGAAATATGCAGCAGCCCCAAATAAAAATGTACAGATTGGATTGATTTCTTTCAGTTTGCATGGCAGATAAGGGGAATCCTGATGACACACTCTCACATATTAAACAAGGTAGCTAACTACAAACTTGGGGAGGGGATTTAAGCAAATAATGGTTTGTGTTCCTTCCAGTGATATCACCAAAAATTCTCCTAATCTATAGTTCTTCAAAGATTTCCCAACCCTGATGTTAGATAAAACAGGTTCAGTAGTAAGAAAAGCATAGATAGATGATAATAGATATCCTCTGCTAAGCTTTGAGTACAATTAATAAAGGAAGAAACAAGGGAAGATAATAAAAGAACTTAAAATAGTGATTAGACTTCATCAAGTGGGAAAAAAGTAAAGCATTGGTACCACTGTAAAAAAAAGATCAGAGCAATGGAAGGAAACTCACTGCTTGAGTTGAAAACATATGATAGATAGATAGATAGATAGATAGATAGATAGATAGAAGAACAAGAAAAACTGCATCTATTTTTCAGATATAAGGCTTTTATAAATATATGCAGATAGAGGTAACTCTAGGAGCAACAAGGAGATACAATTACCTCCCAAAACAAATAATTATCTTTACTGCCTCTCATTTATTTATCCTTTGCAGTTAATGTGAAATATAGTGCTGTTTCTTTTTTTGGTCTCTCATATGAACATTACTCAGCTTCCAAGAAGTGCACTTTGACCCTTCTGTGCCTTCCTTCAGGTTTGTTTCCTTGATACTGTTATAGAAGCAGGAATGTACTTTTACTATATTCCTGCCAGAGACACTTGAGTATAAAAGCAGAATGGATCCCCAGTATAAGAGCAGTTGTTCCTAAGTAAAACTCCCATTTAAATATTTGTAAATAGTGTAGGAGGTTGGAGTGAAATGGGGGGAGAGGGTTACTATCAATGGTAGAACCATACATTACACAAGTGGCCTTTAACTGGCATGAAGCTATAAGTGGGAAGGCTTCCTGAGCAATAGCAGTATTTTAATCAAGATGTTTTCTCTCTTTCTGTCAGAATTCCTCTGTGTTGCTACTATTATTTATTATTAGCCTAAAAAAATACACCCACACAGAAAATTATAAAGAACATATTTGTGTGTGTGTTATATAAATTTTTTTTATATTAAATGAATTAACGACAGGGGAGCATTTTGCAAACATGATTTCAAACAGATTAAACTTCTGTCGCACAAAAGTTATGAGAATTTTAGATCCACATGCACATGCACAAATAGGATAAGCCTGTAAGAATTACTCCATAATCAGAAAATACTACTGCACAATAGTTTTGGGGTTTCAAGAAGCAGAGTGGAATACAAAGTCTTTCCTTGCACAGTTTGAGTTGGTACATCAGTTGTTCTTGCCTGTCATGTGATTCACGTAAGACAAGGTACCTATCTTCTTAAACTGAGGATAGATGTCTGAAATGGAGGCCTAAAATGTTAAAATGGAAGAAGATGAATAAGTGAAGAAAGGGGCTGAGGGGAAAGCCCTTTGTGGTCTCATATAAACAGGAAGCCCTTTTCTAGTGCCTCCAGTGAATAAGAATATCCGTTTTCTTTCTAGAGAGTGACAAACTCAAACTAAGCAGCTGGAAAGTGCTTTAATTTTAACTTTAATGAGCACTTTACTATTGTTTTATGATGCTTAAACTAATAAACACATTATATATATAAAGCAATGATGTCCTTCAAATTTATGCGGCTGTGCGTGCTTGGATTCTGATCACTTATCTGGATAATTAAGCAATATCAGTAAGGAAGCAGATACCAGAAATCTGATATTAATCCATCCTTCTTAATAGTAACACAAAACCAGTGGGGTGAAAAGCTGTTCTCGCCTCTTTAATCCTCCTTTTACCAATACTTTTGGCATCATCACATCTCATTTATTCTCAAAAACTAGGCTGACACATACTATTGCAAGCTTATGCTTAATTTAGGCTTTAAAAATTAATAATATCTGGTTAAGCGATTGACAGAAAAATAGGGAGGGACTTTAGATTATGAAGATTACTTGTGAAAATAATTCATAGCTGTTTCAAAATTTTCTAGCACAAAAAGGTAAAATATACGTGAATGGAATTGTTTGTGTTGCTTTCTGCCACAATACTCCAATTAGAATTCAGCAGTAGAAGCAGGAATGACATGGAGATGTTGGATTTGTTTCATATAAACACACACAACACACATATGATGCATACCACATAGACAGATGCACTCATATCCACAAAGCTGTTGGAGTAAACCATATTTTGTTTGATTATAATTCTGATTGAAGAGACAAAAATCTTCAAAAAATACTTGATGGAAGTTTGGCCTTATGAAAAGTAGGTAGACTGTTCTGGATAGAAGCATCATCATCCTTACTACTGCCATCCATGAATCTCACTCTTCTCTAAAAGTAAGTAGATGATTCCTTACTCCAAAGGGCTTACAATTTAGCTATTAATACATGAGTAACAGTGAATACAGAGAGGAAAGAATATATATAGTGGTGTCAATCACATGCGCTTTATGTTAGTTGCTTTGTGACTGAGATTTAAAAGGTTTTGACAAAAAAACGTAATTTAATCTACGTTGCTGCTTGTTTATACCATTTCTTCCTTGCTTCTCAACTATCATTTATTTTCCTTCCTGGATCAATAACATATACAATCTCTTTGGCAATGTACTTTATGTGTATATGGGCTATTGTACTTCAGTTGTTAGAACACAAGTAGAAAGTCTTGGAAAGGGGACTTTGTTCCAATAAAGATTTGTACAAAGCATCCCTTGAGAACAATTTCACAGAGTAACAAGTCCTTCAGCTGCTAAATGCTAAAGCATCTCTCTTGCTTTGCTGAAGGAAATGGGCTTTTTTCTAGATGCAATGTGTGGAAGCTGATTTTCAGTTAAGAGAACCATTGGAAAAGGTGCTTCACATTGTGTGAAGTACCTTAGCAAAGAGAAAAATGTTGTCTCGTGCTTTGATAAGACCCTCCGTGGTATAAAGCACACATTTTGTGCCCAGTTTACAAAACCGTAACAAATAACGAAACAGGGCAATAAGAATTCAAACAACTTTGTAGGGAAACTAACTTGCCAGACATTTTTTTATATACACTTTAATTAAAAGTGACCCAGCATCTGCAGAAACAGCTCCACCCAGTTTTGGACTGTCTGGGAAAAATATCATTAAGGTTTTTTTGTGTGTGTGCTGCAGTGAAACAATTATTTAAATTCTTCATTCTTTAAAATGAATTTACCTTTTTATTACAAGATAAATTCTAAGATTAAAACACCAATCATCTAAGTGTTTTTGTATTACTATGTTGTCATTTGTTTATTTTTCAAATTTATGATTGCCCAGAATCACTTTATAGGGAAGGTGGGTGGCATAAAAATGTAATAAATAAATAAATAGCTGCCCATCAGAAAACAAATGACTCTGGGTCTCCCAAAGGTATTTTTTCAAAAGGAACTGGACTTTTTTTTCCCCTTGAAGACATTTCCCTTCTCATCCAAGAAGCTTCTTCAGTTCTTTCAAACTGAATATTTTTTTCCAATTATGTATGAGTTCAACTGGGAGAGGAAAAAGGAGAATCTTTAGATATTTTTAATTTTTTCATGAATATGTGTAACTTATAATGAACAATGTAGAATGCACCAGAATGGTAGGAGATACAGTTATATGTGAACTAATAATTACTAATTGAAATAATTTTTTTAAAAAAATTGAAATTTCAATAGTATTTTTAATCAGGGTAGAAGGAGCATACCTTTTTTCCCGAAAATAAGACTCGGTCTTTCTTTTTTTGCCTCCAAAAGAGGCACCAGGTCTTATTTTTGGGGGGTGTCTTTTCCACTCATCTCATGATGGTGGCACCAACAGCCCCGCCCAGCTGGCCCACTTCTTCTGTGGCCAAAGGAGCAGCTTCATTTTGCAGCTGAGAACCGAACTATGTATTCAATCTGTAGTTCGGTTCTCGGCTACAGAGGCCTTTCAGAAAGGCCTCTGACTGTGAAATGCAGGCTGGGGGACACCCCAGAAGTGGGCTGGTGAGAAGAGGCAGGTGTCGATTCATGGGAAGCCTGGTAAGTGGGTGCAGGGCACATGGGGTAGTTCCATCCCTCCCCGACATACACACCTGCCCTGGCTTGATTTTTAGGGGTGTGCCTCGCCCCAGAACTAGGGCTTATTTTGGGGGTAGGACTTATATTAAGCCCACCCCCAAAAATCAAGCTAGGGCTTTCGAAGTAGGTCTTTTGGAGAAACACGGTAATAGGGTAATTGTTCTTGTGCTGGCTCAGGAATTCTGGGAGTTGAAGTCCACGAGTCATAAAAGAGCCAAGGTTGACTACCCCTGAATTAAAGGCTTCCATTTGCAGAAGAACTGAGAAAACACTCTCTGTCATGCCCCCCATCCTCTGGAACAGATTCCCCTCAGAGATATGAACAGTGCCCCCTCTCCTGGGGTTACAGAAAGGCCTTAAAACTTTGCTCTGTTCCCAGCTCTGAGGTTTATGTGAATATTATTCTAGGGTTAAACTCCTGGTTTTTTTGGGGGTACACTTTGTTGTTTTAGTTTTAGTTTTAATTCAGGTGCCTTTTTTGTGAATTTTAATTGTTTTCTCTTTTTTATGATTTTTGTAAGTTACCCAGAGTCTTCTCAAGTGGGTGGGCACATAACTTGAATTGAATTATAAATCTGTCATAGAAACACTTGAAAAAAAATTGGAATGATGATTGTCACTTTTTTCTGCATGTGGCAGGTGGTCTGGTGCCATGATGGATGATGGTAATACTACTGTCAGCATAACTTTTACCCAAAGTCCAGCTCTAACAGCATCAATTCACATTTTCAGATGTCTATATGCAACTGGTTCTATGTACCCCTAAAAGGCAACAAATAGGATTTCTTCCCTCAACCTAGTCAAAAAAGGGGGCACTTCTTTCTTTCTTTAAGGCATTCATGTGGTCTTAACATCTTTCCTGGCAGGTAGAGAACACTTTCAGAACAGAGTTGGGAGAAAAGCAGAGAACTGTATCATATTTCTTACTCACAATTTTTATTTCTCAAATTAATAGCTTGTTTTATCCTCCAGAGGGTTCTCCAAGATGTTTGGAAGATACTTTGCAAGGAAGTCTCTGGTCTTTAATAGTTCAATACACATAAATCAGCTTGTATTTAAATACAATATCAGAGGTATTGAACATAATAAGATATTTAATAAGCTGCCGTGCTGATGAGGGAAACTCTCATTTTATTTATAAAATAATTAGTCTTCTGTTTCAGTGACAGGGAGGAGCAGCAACATGTAGGGGTTGCCTTTATCTATCTACTCATTTTTATATTTGTACAAAAACAGTAAAATGTTTTTACAGAATAGGCCAATAGTGCCACAGGAATTGAATTAGAGCATCCTTAATTAATATGTCAGAATATAAGAAATGGGGGAAATACATATAATTAAATTCTTGTACTAAAAATGAGAACTAAAAAACTGACTAAAATAGAGTACTGCCTCTTTTTGTTCCTTAAAGGAAAGTGTCACTTTTGCTCCCTCTTGCTTTGCACTTCTCTGTGATGAATTACTGGTGGAGAAAGCTGTTTGATTGGGATATTCCAAACACTAAATACTCAGTGTCAAGATAACATCATTCATAAAGTATTAATAAAAATATGTAGAAAATTTGACAGGTCTTTTAGGAGGCAGAAAGATTCCACTTCCTTTCTTTAATCCATGACTTTGTTCCATTTTTTAAAAAACAGGTTCTCCCAATCATCTATCCCACTTTCAAATGCTCAGGGAAGCCCAGGGCTTAGAAGAGATAGGATAGTAGACTAACCATAGAACTCCAGACATGACTAGCAATGTGCAGCCTTTATTGTGAAAAACCGCACGCTGAAATGAGTATGCAGAATGTTTATAAAAAGGAAATATGAAACACCCTTTCTCTCTTTAGGTTTTGGTAAACTAAATAAAAAGTTTCATCCTCCATTTCCTCTTTTATACCTTTAAAGTGTGTGTGTGCGCTGAATGCTAACTAGATTGTAACATTCATATTGCCATGGGTTCAGTGAGAACTAAGTATCCAAATTTAGTTCTACCAGACTCCAGGGCATAATTGTAACTCCAAATGTAAAGCCATTTTTTGTTCATTCCAGAAGGTTTTAGAAGATATTACTTTCTAGGGTGGATTACAGAGCCTGGATTATAAAGATTGTATGTATCTTCTCTCTACTCTCCTGCCAGAATCAGTCATTTTTAATTTTTCAGTTTTTCTTGTTCATAAGAAAACTTACAATTTCAGATTTTTGTTCACTCTTCTATCAATTATATCCATTTTTGTGCATATACTTTAAGTTTTGTATTACTTTAAGATTTTTGACATAAACAATATAACAAACTTGTGAAATATGAATGGTTACTGAGCCTCGATTTGTATGAATTCCTCTCTCATTTTTAGTGGTAGTTAACAATATGGAATGAGGCTGCATGACACTACAAAAGTTATCCTTATGAAAAGGGCTAAGTGATGTTACAGGACATAGGGAAGATTTTGGCAAAAAGCAGTTCCATGTGTTATATTCAAGACATAACTGTTATGTTAGGGACATCTCCAAGGGATGAGTGATGTGAAAATGATGGGCACAACCAAGCAAACAAAAACTTACTTCTTTTCACATCCATATAATATACAGGTTACATGTTAAAACTGAATAGGGCTCCAGTTGCCCAATAGTGCTTGCTGATATTGCTGATATTTTGATATTGCTGACCCTCTACTCCCAGACACAATAAAACTTACTAATGGCCTATAAGTCTAAGTCAGTAAATGCACAAATAAATATAACAGCTACAATTCTATAAATATAACCTAAATGAGAAAGATTTATGATTAAATGTCCTCTCATTTAGTAGGAAATGAAGCATTGAGAAAACATTATTTCTTCCCCAGCACCCTGGGTTCTAACTGTTTATGTCCTGCTTAAGGTAAGCAGGTCTGTATTTGATGGATGGAAATATTATTTCTAGATCTGTTGGAGTTTCTCTGAACTGTTCTGTTGATGAAGCCTTATACTGCAGGTAACAGGTTAATAGAGAATCTCCAAGAATGACTCAGCTAAACATGATGATCACTAGACAGTCTCACACAAATTAATATCCCCAAAAAGTATTGGATTTATGAGGAATATTGGTATTCCTTGAATTTTCAGCCAGCACAACAACTGCCAGACATTCTGGGAATTATGGGTGTACCAATCCCCGAACAGTCCCTAAACTGGGAAAAGCTAAGCGCAATGGAGACTGAAAATTTCTTGATTGTATTATCAAATGACAGTTTGATGAAAAGAAGGGGAAGAAGGAAAAGGAGGAGAGGTTATCCAAACCTAAAGACTGGCAAAATAATAATAATAATGCAGTGAATTATGTGAAGTGAAGGAGAACAGATAAAACCCTTTATCCTGGTAATTTAGCATTTAACCTATTGTAGCTCATGTGCCCAAATACATCATAACATATTTTTTTCAATTAGTTTGCACTCCTGCTTGCAATAATTATACAGAAACAATTCACATTGTGCTGAAGAATGATCTGAAGTGTTATGCCTGTGATAATTATCACACTTCTTCTGCTCCCTCCAGGTCATTAGGGCAGTAAAGAGGACACCAGGAGAGCATTAATGAGCTCTCATTGAAGATGTTAAAAAGGGCGTATTGATCTGTTTGTCCAAGGAGGAGATTTTAAGCCATTGTGCTAAGGGCATGAGAGACACAGATTGCTATCACAAAACCTTTTATCCTAACTCTTTCTGTTTCTGGCTTCAATATTGTCCAGCCTCAGCATGTCTGGTTGCGGAGGTCATGCAGTGTTTAAACCCCCCTCTCTCTCCCCCTCTCCCCGTCTCTCCCTCTCTCCCTCCCTCTCTCATACTGTGCTTACAATTATGTTTCACAATAGAGATTTTTTTAAAAAAAAAAATATGTGTTTTGGAATATGCTGTCTGCATTTTCATACTTCTCTGTGTAAACAGAGCTCTATCCATTAAATATCTGGTTTAGCTCTCCTTGTAATTTATTTTATTGGAGATTCTGGTATGTTCTTGACATGAAATGCAATTTTTACAAAGATGCCACATTGATAATGAATCCCTACTTTATGTGTTTTCACCCTTTCCCTTTTTTGTTTGTTTGTTTGCTTGCTTTTCATTAATAAAGCCTCAAGCAATTCAGGAAGATATGAGCATAAGGAATGGTTTCATTTATATCATACTTCTGAACAGCTGTGACCTTCATGGAAAATCTAGCTGCCCATTCTTCAAATTAAAAATTGCTATCTGGTGATAGTGCACATACATGGACTTTTTTGTGGTGCTACTTGTCTTGGGGAAATTCTTTCCTCTGTGGTTAAAAAAACCTTTGGGATGTTACCTAGTTGGTCTGGTCTGATTCATGAAAACTGGTTGTTTACAAAGTCACTTAAAACAGTCAGAGCTGTAGAAAGAAGTAAGATGGGAAACACAGGCCTGAGGGCACTTGGATTCGAAGAAGACAGACAACATTCCTGATTTCCAGTCATTTGTGACAGACTGGCAAATGCCTGATAGTAAGGCAATTGGAGATACATCCCCTCTTGGGGATGAGGTTCCAGTTGGCATCTAGTTGGAAACTATATCTTTGGGTTGCCAGATGTTCCTTTCTCTTGTCTATATGCATTTTAGAAGAATTGTATATCTTAGAGAGTCTTCTGCTTAATTTCCTAATTTTTTGAATCAGAATCAGAATTACAGAGGCAGCTGTGGGAAGGAAGAAGGGATCATTTAGGCCTAGAGGGGCCATGTAGAAGAGAAAAATGTTGAAGAGGAGGGTCTCAGTGCCAAGACATTCAATGGGGAAGGAACTACCTGCTCTTCAAGAATAGAGGAAAATCTATTCTCAACCTGCAATGAAATCAATTTTTTTTTCTGGGAATAAATCCCACTGCTTCTCATCGGACCCTTCTTCTGAGGAAACCTTTACAAGTTATAATTATCAGAACCAATTGTTGCCTAATTTAGATAACACTCTTGGCCAATATTAATATGCTTTAGCTGCACTTTGTTTTTGTTTTTTAATATTTTTATGGAGTGACCCCTATGCAGGTAAATCTGTGTACATTTATGTTTCATGCAGGTATCTCATTTTCTCCAACTGCACATGCATTATACATATTAAGAATTCAGATATAACATTAGTCTTATGCAAAGAACACAAATAAAATTCTACCTTGCCAGACCTCCAAGAAACAGAACCCTTGAAAGGGAAAGGTTTTTTTTTTTAATATACTGCCTTTCTTTTTCTATTTCCATCATGTGGATAGCTTGTGGAATGCTTAGAATACTGTACTTTAACAAATATTTTCAAAGGCAACACAAACCAGCAAAAGTTAAACTAAACTATAAACTAAAATGAAATAACACTGTGCAAAATAATGTTGTGTCTGTGGAACAAGGAGAAGGAAGGTTAGACTATAAAAGTAAAAATATAAAAATACCCTGGGCCAAGTCATGCTTATAGTCTAAACTGACAATGGTTTAAAACCTTCAACAGCATTTGCTAAAACAATATTTTTTTTGCTCAAGAAATAAACTGTGGTTGGATTTTGAATATTTCCAGAACCATAACTTTAGATACATCATTTTTATTATGATGCAAGCAGATCCCATAATACAAATAAAAAGAAAACATTTAGCCTTATGTGACCATGTGAAAAAATGTGTAAAATTCAAAACAAACTTCTCCTTATCATTGACTGATTATGTGCCATCAAATAGGTATTGGTTCTTAGCTATTATATAAATAGAAGTTATCCAGGATAATCTATACTCAACCTGGACCTTCAGATCTTCCAATGATGCTTCCATGGCCTCTGTATCCATGTGTGTCCATCTTGCTGGTGGTCATCCTTTTCTTTCCTTCCATCCTTCCCAGCATTATCGATTTCTCAAGGTTGCTGGTCTTCACATAATGTGCCCCAAATATAATCACTTGATCCTGGTTAGAGAACTTTGAATTGATTTGATTGATTCCATTTGTTTGGTTTCTTTGGTTTCTAAAGTTCAAAAGCATCAATAATCTTTCTTTCCTAGTTTTCCAAAACCCAACTTTCTTATCCATTCAGGGAAAACCATTGCCTCCATGATTGTAAGTATAGATACATCATGGTTTCTCAATACCTTTTACAAGGCCTTCATTACTATTGATTTCCTTAGCAGACCCTCTCGTATAAAAGTGGGCTGAAATGTACAATACTTATATTTTCCTTAATGTAGATCAATAAGATCCTCAGAAAGAGAGAGTTGGACATACTTTTTGACTTTAGTGCTTGATTTAGCTTCAGTTTGAAATGCTATTTACCCCTCCACACACACACACCTTCAGTTCAGTCTGTTTCCATTTTTCAAGCTGTTAAATTAGTACTTCGGGAATTGGGCTTTCTGCCTGATTTTAATCAGCATGGATATGGTTTCAAGACAACCAGCTTTTCAAAAGATAATGCTTGCAGGTGTTAGAGAGAAAGCTTCATTTGACACTTCTTCCTAGCCAAAAAGTATGCTATGTGTACCTACCAACTCCCCATAGACACACTTAAAAAAAATAGAGTACATGAACACACTAAGGTGACAAAAGATATCCTGCACTGGATCCCAAATCTACCTTCATTGAATCCCATTTTCTATAGCAATTAAACAGGTGCCATTAAGATAAGTACCCTTATCCCTACCATTCTGTGTACATAAGACAAAGTGATCCCTACATTACACAGAACAATAAAAAGCAGAGGCCTTGGACCTTTGGGGGCCAGAACGGACATACAAAATTTTGACAGCAGGTTATAGACACTGACATAGTTATAGACATAGTTTACTATGCTTTCTAAAATGTATATAAACTTTAATTGAAATTTGAAAAAGGACAAGTGAAAGAATGTATGATAAAGTAGGCTAAAATATTGGATATTATAATAATAATAATAATAATAATAATAATAATAATAATAATAATAATAATAATAATAATAATAATAATAATAATAATAATAGTAGTAGTAGTAGTAGTAAAGTTGGAAGGAACCTTGAAGGTCATCTAGTCCAATCACCTGCTCAGGCAGGAAACCCTATACCATTTCGGACAAAAGGCTGTCCAGTCTCTTCTTAAAAACTTCCAGTGTTGGAGCATTCACCGCTTCTGGAGGCAGGTTGTTCCACTGGTTAATTGTTCTCACTGTCAGGAAGTTTCTCCTTAGTTCTAGGTTGCTTCTCTCCTTGATTAGTTTCTACCCGTTGCTTCTTGTCCTGCCTTCAGGCGCTTTGGAAAATAGCTTGACTCCCTCTTCTTTATGGCAGCCCCTGAGATATTGGAACACTGCTATCATGTCCCCCCTCATCCTTCTCTTCATTAAACTAGACATACCCAATTCCAGCAGCCATTCCTTATATGCTTTAGCCTCTAGTCCCCTAATCATCTTTGATGCTCTTCTCAGATCAACTAAAGACACTTGCTTTCTGATTCTTTCTGGGCTGCAGCTACCAATTGTTTTATTTTCTAGGAAAAAAACTGAGGTCTATGTGAGGTCCAGAAACATTACTGCAAATTAAATTTGGTGCAGTGTGAGAAGTCAACAAAATAAATATTGAATGTGATAATGGATCCAGCTTGGGTCTGCAGAAAAAACATCTCAGACAAAGTCCAAAAATGAGTTAGTAGTTGAGTGAAGTAGTTGAGCAATGGCTTAGAATTTTGCTGACTCTTCATTCTAAGACACCCCCCCCCCTTATCCCTTTTGTCACATGGGATAGACTGGACCCTATAGACTGTCTATATGTGTGTCTCCCAGTACACACATATAGACAGAAATGCAACATGAAGGGAGAGCAGAAATGCATACAGGTCTATGTCCCCATTCTTAGACCTTCACATATAGGCCACATGTATCCATATGACTAGGAGAAATCATGTATATAACTTGTATACCTAATCCCTGGAAAGAAATCATATATTGTAAACATGTTATTTCATTGCAGAGAAGAAAATCCAAATACATCCTACTGCTACTGTAAAAGAGTTCTTCTCTGCATTATTTCCTTACCCTTTTATGTAAAGGGACCTAGAACTTGGTCTACCAGCCTACTTGTCTGCCCATCTGTTCATCAGCATATAATTTCTTCTAAAACAGAGCGGAATTGAACAAGAGTTGTTCTGTGTTTTTAGAAAATGTGTTGGATCAGGCTAGTGGCTTTGGAAATAACAGAAATATTTCTCTTTATGAGATAAGTCAGATATGTTGACAGTTCCACTCTAAGACCTCTCTTTCTCGTCATGTGAGGAAGAGAGAGAAAACATGGAGTCTGCTCCATGCTTTCCAGTGTACACATATATGCAGATCCAGAGAAATACAACAGGAGGAGTAAACAGAAAGCAAGATTATTTGTTATATACAATAAAATACAGATGTCTTTAATACAAATGGCCACTGCTGGTAAAGAGGTTGGAAAGAATTCCAGAAGCCATATTCTACATGTTTTTCTACCTTATTTAAATCAAAACAATCATTTAAATATGGTAGCACAGGGAGATTGGCAAGTGTAAAGGAATACGGCAATAGGCATTTTGTTGCTACATACTCTGGAGTAAGCTATCAGGGCTTTGGAAGTAGCAGATAATTTATTCTGTTGCATTTCAAACTCCATTTAACATTTACATCATGTTTCAACTTAATATCCTCTGGACATTAGCACTTTCCAAGCTCAGTCCACTTTGAAATATCTCTGTCTCAAGATTTCTCTCCCGTGTCTTGCATCTATTCCAAAAAGAATGTGAAATCTTCTTAATACTTTGGTCATCTTGCAGAGCTATATCTCTGATTTGAGAGAAAGTAGCAAATGACAACACCCATAGTTTTTAGTGCTTGACTACACTCTTCCGAATACTTTAAACAAGGCCTGTTCCAGTACGCGTCGCTTGCCAAAATGGGAATCAACCACTGTGCATAAACAAGCACTTCTTTTCTGCTTATTTCACACTGATGTTAGCACAGCAGTCCCACTATGACGAAAGGAGCAAAACCTTGGCAAATGCAAAAGAAACTTCAGAATGTTTCTGGAAAAGGAAATTAGGAAGTAAAAGATTAGTGCATATTTGCTCAGATAAGAACTGAGAAGTCAGTGAAATAGTAGAACTAGCTTGCTTCCAATTGTTAACATGTATAAATATTCCACCCTTCTCCAATACCAATAAAATGTTGGACTGGATATGGATGATGAATAGAAGGAAGAAGCATTTATACAGCCATTCACTTACCTGGTTTTTAAACAATATAGTGGTTTGGAAGTCCACAAATCCTAAAGTTGCCGAAGTTGAGAAATACTGGTTTAATATCATTGTTCATGCTAACTCTATTTAAGTTTTTAGCCTGTTAATGGAAAAATCTGTCAAATTAGTACTGTGAATGTGATTAAAGGGTCTAGAGATGAGTGAATATTTTGCTCAGTTTGCTTTTTCTTTTTTTGATAATAAGTGCAAATTTCTTCTTGAGTAGGATGACAAAAACTTGAAATATAGAATAGTCAATCTGGAATGATGCAAAACTGACAGATCTGTCCCCTGAGCAAATTCTGTCTTCAGAATTTCTAACATCCAGCTTTGAATTCCTGTGAATTACTCAATCATATTTGTAATCCTGAATTTGGGCTGCCACATGTTTTTGTTCACAAGGAATAAAATAATAGCAACATGTTGCAAAAAGGCAGACAGGTGGCAGGTTACCTATACTGTTTTATTTTGCTGGGATTATGGAAGAGAGTTTGAATCCATTCTTTTTTATAGTAACATTACTTTTTATTAACATTAGAAATCATTATTATCTTAAATAGCATGGAAAAAATGAGAATTTCTCTTTAAAAAAAATAAAATGAGAAAAGAAACCTCATAGAACTGTAGAACTCTCCTAAAAAACTCATTTGCACATTTCCTTCTCTCCCTCCCTTCCTCCCTCCTTTCCTATCCTTTCCCCTTCCTTCCTTCCTTCCTTCCTTCCTTCCTTCCTTCCTTCCTTCCTTCCCAGGTTTATTTCAACAAAGTAACCCAGGGGGCAAGAGGAGGAAATTAAGATAAAATCTAAATTGGGCCTAAGATTACCATAAATGTAATAACTGTATGGGGATTGGCAACTGCCTTCTCTTGGATATTTTAATCCTGTATGACTTCGGTCTGAAGTATACAGACTATTTTTTTTTTATTTGAGCTCTTTTTAAACCAAAACAATAAGTTTACAAATGGTAAAATTCTTCTCTTGCTGTGATTTTAAGGCATTTACAGAAGTAATAGTGTTGATTTACTCAATAAAATACATCCATAATCAGAACTGGCTTTGTGGTTAGGGATAGTTGAATTTCTTTCATTTTATTCTGCAGTTGACCTATTCTAGCAGCTATTGTTTCTCCATACTAAGCCAAAAAACAAGTTGTTTTTTTACCTGGGGTATTTTAGGGGGAAGACAAAGTTTCTGGACCATCAGAAAAAAAGCTTTCCTTCTGAGATCATAATATTTAAAATTGAAGAAGAAACAGTTGATAATTCAACATATATATTCACTATCCCAAATTATATTGCAAGCCAAATTGAAATTTTGTGTGTCTATGTGTCTGTGTGTATCAAAACAACAGAACCTGGAATTGATGGAATCATACTTTACTATAGTAGACCTTATAAGAGGGGATATGTGAAATATATGAGGGAATGATGGATGGAGAGAAGATTAAAAGTGGTTCATGAACATCTGCTAGCAGTAGAGTCCCACCCAGACTGGCTAACACAAGTAAGGACAGTGCTGATCATGAAAGACCCTCACAAGGGAAAAGCCCAACTAGCAGCCAATAACCTATCTGACCACACATGAAAAGTTCATAACCACCAATCTATGGGTCACTATGGGCCAGTACATTATCACAGCTCAGAAGAGCATGGGAAACAACACAAGATGCTCAGAACTCCAGTTGCTCATAGAGCACTTGTGCAAGACTCAAAGTCTAGACCAGGGGTAGGCAACCTTGGCTCTTTTATGACTCGTGGACTTCAACTCCCAGAATTCCTGAGCCAGACATACACATTGGTCTGTGAATGCCTAGTAGTATACAATGTCAACAGGACACCAAAGATATTTCTAAAAGCCCAGTGGAACTGTGGAAGATAACATAGATAGCTAACAGCTAAGTGGCCTTCAAGGATGGTATATATCAAGATTAATGCATTATCCCTGCTGCTATTCTGCATAAGCTTAAACCACCTCATCATATAATCACAAAGACTCAATACAGATACAAGTTCAAGTGTGGAACTGCCATTAGATATCTCTTCTACATGGATAGCATCAAGCTATATGCTAAGAGCAAATGCAATATTGGCTCATTGATTCCCCTTTCATGAGTCTACAGTGAGGACATTGAAATATAAATTCCTCATGGTGCTCAGAGATCCCCCTCCCAAGTTCAACACTCAGAGACTGTACACCAGCAGAAAGAAGGCTGGTGGAGTCTGGTGAATGTAAAAGCCACTGCCTTGGACAAAGCTCAAAGTGTGCAGGAATAAATCAAAAATGAGCTGCTGAGACAATGCCTGAGGCAGCAGAAGAGGTATTATGGCAAGGCAAGACGTTACATGGCATGTACCATTGACAGATAACTGAAATGGCTGACATTGGGAAATCCTACCAGTGATTGGACTAGACTGGAAAGACTGAGTAAAAGATAGCACTAAGGCATTGATCATAGCAGCAAAAGAACAGGCACTAAGCACCAATCCATAGAAGCAGAGGTCTACCATACTAAACAAGACTGAGAGAGGCTGTAAAGAAAGTCCAATAAATTGTGGCAGAGTGCAAGATGCAGGCAAGAACAGCATGCCCTGAATGCACAATCAAATAGCTGGTATTGTGTACAGGAACATCTGAACATCTGAACATCAGGAAGTAGGAGTATGAGAAGCTGGAGAAGTACCAGGCCTGAAGGATAAACTTGTCAGGATGTGAAAAGTAAAGGCCAAAGGATGGTCCCACTGGTAATAGGAGCACTGAGGGCTTTGCTGCTGTGCCTCCTAAACTGGGAGAATGGTTCCAACTGATCCCAGGAGCAACCTAAGAGCTCTCTTTCCAGAGGAGTGCAGTGTTAGGAACAGCTAAGATTCTGGGCAGAACTCTCAAACTCCCAGGTATCTGGTGGTGGACCTGAGATTGAGCAAGATACATACCATTCATAGGGGTAAGGAGGGATTTTTTATATATATATATACACACATATTTTCTGCTTGGCTTAATCCTATATGCTAGGAATTCTCTGATTTGTTGGGCAAACCCAAGAATATGATTATTTAGTTTAGAATGTGGCATACATTCAGGTAAGTAGTCTAATAAAATAGAACATGATTCAAATAGTTTAGAGTAAAATTAAGGCTGTATGAATACAAACCCTGTATGAAGAATTGGGTGTATGTTCTTATTGCATGGAATATTCCTTATTTATATGGAACTCTATGCAAATTGCTTTTCATATCTTCTATTGAATATGCTGCACTCAAAGAATAGGCTGGCAGCTGCTGTTTGGGGGTGATACTAGATCACATTTTCCTTTCCTTTCCTTTCCTTTCCTTTCCTTTCCTTTCCTTTCCTTTCCTTTCCTTTCCTTTCCTTTCCTTTCCTTTCTTTCCCTTTTTCTGTAAACAAAGATCTCATCAAATTACACTTTCAACTATACATTCACAATTCATTTCATAACTAGAAGACAAGCTTTAGAAGGAAAATCTACGAATTGGTTCACTCAAAAGGGTTTCCATGGTGATAGATTACTATAAAGTAACTTGAACCAGCCCTTTGACATGGAGAGAGTTCAAAGGTTGGCCCAGCCTGTGCTAGGACTCTTTTGACAACTTCCTGCATAATTTGACTGTTATTTGCATGTCTGGTCACTGTCTGACCCCAATGTCTGGAAAAAATTGACAGGTAATATCTATAGTGTATCTGTAGCATGGAGATTTCCAAAAGGGCACTTTTAATCACATTTTGGTGAGAAAGCTCTATACTAAGGCAGGGAAGACAGCTGCTATGGAACAGACTCTTGTCCCATGGATCTCCAGAAATGATTAAACAAATCAAATTGTGATTTAAAATATTCAGGCAATTGTAAATTATTTCTCTGCATTAGTTCATTAGCAACTGTGAAAATATATAATAAATTGATCTTTGAAAAAGTGTTCCCCCCACCCCACTAAAACCAGTGGCAAGTATAGGAGGAGATCCTTCTCCATGGTGCTGTCCTGTCTGAGAAATAGTCTTTACAGCAAGGATGCTCATTATTATCTACTTAGAGTAGACGATGAACCTATTTTGCCTTTGGGATCCATGTCATGGATCATAGTCCAGAGTACAATGGTGGGATAAGGATAAAAAAAACTAAATTTTATTTCATTTCCATTTACTATGAATAATGAATCTTGACATGATTATTTTTAGGGGTGTATTTGATATACTCTGAGCACTATTCTCTCACTTTAAAGATTACACCTTAGGAAGGCTTAGAAACCTCTGGTGCTCTATTCAAAATATTATGAACCACTTGTGGCATGTGATTAAAATTATTTATTTCATTTAGTTATTTGTATCCCACATTTATTATTTTTACAAATAACTCAAGGCAGTGAACATATCCCACATACCTTCCTCCTATTTTCCCCCAACAACCCTGTGGGGTGGGTTGGGCTGAGAGAGAGTGACCAGCCCAAAGTCACTCAGCCGGTTTTAATGGCTATGGGGGGGGGTGACATATGAGCTCATGGTCTCCCTCTTTATAGCCTGGTACCTTAATCATTAGACCAAACTGGCTCAGTTTCTTTCTATTTCTACTTAAATTATCCACCAAGTAAATACTTTTTTGTTATTTTACCAACCACGTAAAGACCTAAATAGATACTTGTGATGCTTTCATCTGCTATTTAAATATTTTGTTATAGTGGGAATGTTATACTGTAATTTTATACTGTAATTTTATTGCACCTAACTGTCCATCTTTTCTCTGAAAAGAAATATATAAATTCATTTTAATGAAATATCAAGTTTTCAAAAAAATCATATTTGTGATAAATGGATTATAATAAATTGGCTAAGAAGAAAAACTCAAATAAAATAACAGGTGATATAGAGTTAGAATATAATCACCCAAACAATCAGGCAAAAATACAACAAGTCTATAGGCAAGGAACCCCATCTCCAACATCTTCCAAAGCTCATTGGCAAGAATGACTACATACCAAATAAGGCTTCAATAATACTGTACTGAAAGCTGTGAAGGTAGCTGCATCAGTCTAGAAGAAACCGAATTGTGAGTATTTGTGTGTATTTATAACATGACACCTTCACATGGCATTCATGTGAAAATGTAGTTGTTAACAAAGAATGAACTAGCAGTTCATAAGATATCATGACCTATATACCTTGTTTTCATATTATGCATTGAAAAGAAGTTTCACAACACCAAAAGTTCCACTTGTATGCCTTTGATTCGTTTAGCTAAATTAGCAGCTTAACGTTTCCTCAAGGTGAATGTAGCAAACAGCTGAAAACGTATCCAGTGTAAGGTGGAACATGAATCTCCAAAATCAGACCCTATTTTCTAAAAGGAAAATTTAATTGGCCTAGTTTTGCTTTTTTTAATTAATGCTAAACTATGTATTTGAATTACCAAGCTGCGACAGAACTCAAAGTATATTTTAACTGTGGAGTTTATCTTTGCTGCAGAATTATATACAGAAAATGCAAGTGATAGAAGTGCTGTTCACTTAATAGGGGAATAGTTTTATTCAATACATGACAAATCCCATTTCTGATTATAGAGTACTGGATAGCCTGCAATCCTTCCTAGGAAAAAGAAGGATGGTCCAGCACAAATGAAGATGGAAAATGTGTTTTCAGTGCAGTGCATTCTGTGCAAGTCATTCTACTTAAAGCTACTAAAATTGCACAGAGAAAAAGAAGTGAAGCTATTATGTGTTATTTTTCCATTCACTTAATGATGCATTTCAGTTCACTTGGAAATAAAGAGACACTCTTGAGTCAATAAACAAGGACTAACTGAACAGAGTCTATCTTAAAGATCTGAGTATCTTCCCTAAACATGATATTTTAGTAGCAACAAAACTTTTGCTTTTAGAAACTGCTTCTGGCTGTTTGGGAATATGATAGCTAATCCTGACGGCAAACTAAAGAAAGTGAGGATACGTCTCAAGTAGGGGATGAGCATATACATCAGCATAAATGCAGCCCACATACCACAAATGTTCAACTATTGATACAATTTCTTGATCTTTTTCCATGTTTGTTTGTATGTATTCTTTTTATCATATCTTTTTGCAAAATGTGGTGCTATTATATGCAACTTCCTAATCTAATATTTATCTAATATTTGTACACTTTTATGTACATTTTTCTAAAACACTTTTAAAGCAAATAGTGTTTCAATGTACTTTAATGTAAAAATCTTCGATTTATTATTTGTATTGAAATTGTTTCAAATATGTACTATTCTTTCAGATGCCTCTTTTTCAAATATCTGATTTTAATGATTTTTTTTAAATCTCTAGGACAAAGGTTGGCAACCCGCAGCTCCGGAGCAGCATACGGCTCTTTAAGCCGTCTCCTGCAGCTCCCAGCCATGTGCAGTGCCAAAAACAAAAGTGGGACTAAAAAAGTTGAACCAATCAATTTAAACTTCTCACAAAAAAAACCCTCACGAAGTTTGAATTTATTGGTTCAAGGGATGCTGCCTGCCTGTCAAGCCCCATGGGCTCGACATAGATGGAAGGGGGGAAAGACAGCTCCCGAGGGAGGCAGCCCCGCAGCCAGGAAGCCAGCAGTCTGAGCAGAGTGGCACAGAAGATCTACCAGTCAGTGTGGGAGGCTCCAGTGTTGCAGGTGAGCAAGGCCTGCCATCCACAGCCCAGTTCCGCACCCTGATGACCAGCTGGAGCAGCTTTCACTGCTCCAGCCCGGAGATGCCAGCGGCATAGAAGGCGGTTTGGCGGCATTGCTGTGGGTGGGGCATCCTTGCAGCGGACAACTCGGATCCGGATATTTCCCCCGGCTCGGGACTGGAGACACTGGTGGCGCATGGCCCGGACTGTCGGCATTGCCGTGGGACCACCCCCTGTGGTGCCAGCTAATGCGGCATGCTCATGGTGACCCTCGAACCGTGCTGGCTTCCTCCCACGGATTTCCCCCCCCACGCGACCTATCAAAGGAAGCAGGAATGGCTGCAGCCGGGACACGCTTACCTGGCCAGAGTACTTTTGCCCAACCCGGGGAGGCCGCAGAGAAAATAGAGGCTTTTGCTGAGTCCCATGAGGAGAAGGGCGGGGTACAAATTAAATAAATAAATAAATAAATAAATAAGTGGTGACTGGGGAGCCTGCCTCGGGCATGGTGGGGCTGCTGGAGGCTGAGGCCCCCAAAGGCGCAGACCAGGCTATCTTACATAGAGGCGGGACGGCGACCACAGGAGCAACAGCCTGCTCATCTCCGTCGGCGGCAGCAGAGCCATCTGGTGCTGTTTACACATCCATCTGTCCGCATGACTGAGATAGGCAGCAGCCCCAACTCTGCTCCAGGGAAACGAGAGCGGAGTGGGGTGGCACTGCCTATCTCAGTCATGTGGACAAAAGGCCATGTAAACAGCACCAGATGGCTCTGCTGCCGCCAGAGATGAGCAGGCTGTTGCTCCCGCAGTCACCGTCCCGTAGCTATGGAAGATAGCCTGGTCTGCGCCTTTGGGGGCTTCAGCCTCCAGCAGCCCCATCGTGCCCGAGGCAGGCCCCCACTCACTGCTTCAGCAAAAGTCTCTATTTGCTCTGCAGCCTGCCCGGGTCAGGCAAAAGTACTCTGGCCAGGTAAGCATGTCCCGGCTGCAGCCATTCCTGCTTCCTTTGATAGGTAGTGCCGGGGGGGGAGATCCATGGGAGGAAGCTAGCGCGGTTCGAGGGTCGCCAGGAGCACACCACATTAGCTGTCACTGTAGGGGGTGGTCCCACAACAATGCTGACAGTCCGGGCCGTTCACCACCGGATTGTCCATTGACTTCCATGGGGACGCTTGGCAATGGCCGATTGAAACCGCTTCAAGGATCGAGCTGCGGGATGGCTTTGAGTGGCAGAGAGAGACACAGAGATGCAAATGCAACTCCACAGGAGATGCAGCAAGGACAGGAGATGAGGAGGAGTCAGCCTATGTCTGTACACATGCACAGACTTAAATGGAGGCTTCCAAATCTGACACCCATATTTAAAGACCCCCACTTTTCCTTTCCTTCCTCCTCTTTGGCAGTGTTGACCTGCTCCTCCAATCCTGGTTGCTCCTCGCAGTCCCTGCCTGCTACGGCGATTTCTGAGAGCGGGGAGCAGCTGCCTGCTGGGCAAGCCCCAAAAGCTTTCTTCCTCTCCCTGATCTTGCCTTTCTTGCTCGCCCTCTGATAGAGGTGTCTGCTGGGTTTCCTCAACGTCCCCCCCCCCGTTTTATTTTAATCCCACCACCGCTTCCCTCTTTCGCAAAGTTGACATTCTGGGGACTCGGACCTCGCTTCACTCCTGAAGTCACTTGGTGAAGCTTGAAGGAGAGGCTGCCTGCTCCCACCTCCTGCGGAGCAGAACTGCTGCTTCCTCGCCCTCCCAGTGAAAGAACCCCAGAGAGGTGGAAGATGTCCTTTATCCCACTTTCTGCTTCTCATCCTCTCTTTTTCGAGCACCCCTCCCAGAGCGAGCCAGAAGCCTCAACTCAAACCTCCCACAGTAGGCTGAGATAGGTGAGCCTGCAGTTCCTTCTCCCCGTTGGCCTCATCCTCCGCTCCCTGGGAACCTTCGCGCCAAAAGGCAGAAAGAAGAAAGTCCCAGAGAGTGAGGCTGTGGGGTGGGGGTAGAGCAGTCTTTTCTGAGGGGAGGAGAAGCCAGGACGGAGCTGGATGGGGGCAGAGCCGGTGCATGTCTCGCCTTAGGCTCCACTCTTTAATCAAGCCCCCTGTTCCGTGCGCATGCACGCGCACATTATGTGGCTCCCAGTTTTTTCTTTTGTGAGGAAAATGGGTCCAAGTGGCTCTTTCAGTGTTTCAGCTTGCCGACCCCTGCTCTAGGAAATAAGGAATTCCAGAAAATTTCATTTATTGTTGTAAATATATATATATATATATATATATATATATATATATATGTTTTTTTGAGGTTTTCACGGGTGTTTATATGTGAGTCTTTGGTCATTCAGGTTTTCTCCCGTGTAAGATTAGAAGTATCATAGCGACGTTTTGATGAATGTGATTTCATCGAAACGTCGCTATGATACTTCTAATCTTACACGGGAGAAAACCCGAATGACCAAAGACTCATATA
>NW_015386230.1:307184-349466 GCF_001527695.2 Protobothrops mucrosquamatus
GCTGTGTCACATGTACGTGACATTCTTTGTGTCATTAAATTTAAAGTCAGTGCTGGCAGTTATAAACCACTCACGTCTCCAGCAAATACATCACTTCTGATCTGAAATGAATATTTTAAAACGCCAACTCCAACTGCATCAAACGACAATAACCTGCAATGTCATCTTCCCTCCCCCGGCCATTTTTCTTTTCTTTTCTTTTTTCTCTTTTCTCTTTTCTCTTTTCTCTTTTCTCTTTTCTCTTTTCTCTTTTCTCTTTTCTCTTTTCTCTTTTCTCTTTTCTCTTTTCTCTTTTCTGTTCTGTTCTGTTCTTTCTTTTTTTAAACCTAGGGCTCTAAACAAAGTTGAAGAAGGGGGACTATAAAGATACAAAAAAGCAAAGGAACTCCTTTTTTAAAAAAATGCAAAGCAACATAGAGCCTATAAATGGGAGGTGGTATATTATCTTTCATTGCTTTTGTTTTTATTTTCTTCATGATGGCTACTGTTACACTCCCAGACCCAGTTGCTTTCAGTTCAGAAAATGAGATGGATAATTGCTTCTTCAAGATCCCAGCTCTGAGCTTCAGGCACAAGGTTATCATCTATTGTCTTCCCAGATTTCAACAAATGTTTTCAACATGGCCGGCTTTTTGAAATCCCCTCTGCTCTTCTCTAAAGATTCAAAAACCATGATTGACAATAAGGACCGTGTCTACACCTCTCCTTTTTTACCCAAACTTACAAAGGCAACTTCAACAAGTAAACTGAACAGAGTTAGGAAGAAGAATGTTCTGTGTCAAATGGTTAATGCTGGTGGCTCTATACAAGAACTTTAAAATCGATGGGAATGAAAGAAATACAACAAATCAACAATTGCATAGATTCCTAGATGACTAATGATACCTGAGCAAATTTCCTGGAATAAAATAAAATAAAATAAATGAAATGCTTTCACATTTTTAATGCAGATGTGATGCTCTAAGAAGTGGCATAAGTAAAACAGATATCTCAAGAAGCTGACAATATTGGTGGAGAAAATTTGGCAAGGAAAGGAAAAAGATATATTTAAGAATAACCATAAAACAGGTAAGAGAGAAAGATGGCTATTAAATGCTTTAGGGGAAAAACTGACAAAGGGTTGCACAGAGTTTACCTATGCTAAATGTGGATATATTATGCTATGAGATCCAGCTTCAGGCTCCTTGTTAGAAAACATGTCTGGGTGAGACTCAGGAGGCATTCCTTCTCTCTCATGAAACCTTTTCTATGGATTTCCACTTCTCCAGAGGTTTGGATAGTCACAATCCTACTGGCTTTTTGTAAGGCTTTGAAATTACGGTTCTTTCCTTCCCCTCTTCCCCATTTGTACAAGATATGGGAATGGGAAGAAGGGCAAAATAGGCATGCCAAGGTCTGTAAGGATTTCAGATGAACCCTGAATATTGTTCAGAAAGAGAAAAAGTAATCCAATTGTGTTCCTATACTGACTGAAAATAATAAGTTTCTTAATAAATAAAAAAATAATCTTATTTCATTAAACCAGGAGGGCATAGTGTTTGCAAAGTGCAAAAAAAAACCAGTGGATAACAACATTCCAAAGATGTGAATCAGGTCAATTCAATATTCAGAAAGATAGCAAATTAATAGCTAACAACCACTAAGTTATTGTCAGTGGAAGAAATACAGTTTGGAGAAATATGAACTGAATGATAGACTGCTGGCTTGGGATGACCTGCACTCCAGAAGGACTGGTAAAAATGTGCTTAGCCAAAACCAGTCATGATGGTTTTAAATTAAATCTGGTGTGGCTGAGACAAAGGCCTTAAAATAAGGACCTAAAAAAAAAAAAAAAGCTTTAAGCACTGAAAAAGTAAATGAGAGGTAGTAGATATAGTAGGAACATTGGAGGAAACTAGATAATTCTGAAGTTCTTGATTTAAAAAAAAACAAATGTCAAGCTTCATTGTATGCATATTTTGAAAAAAAGTTGATTTTAATAAACCCAGAATACTTAGTGGTTTCTATGGCAGTAGAAGATAACAAAAAAAGAAGCTTAAAAAGGATAAGAGGTCCAATATATTTGAGGAGATAATAAAAGAACAATTGTTCCAATGAACAGTGAGAGTGGGTGTCAGGAAAGCTAAGGCACAAAAAGAACAAAGGCTGAAAAGTGCTTCTTTAGATACATTCAAAATAGGAGAAAAGTAATATACAGGTTGTCCTTGACTTACAAGAGTACATTTAGTGACCATTCAAAGTTACAACGTCACTGAAAAAAGTGACTTATGACTGTTTTTCATACTTACGACCATTACAGTATTGTCATATTTATGACAGTTGTAGTGTCTGGGGGGTCATGTGATCAGCTTTTGCAATCTTCTGACAAGCAAAGTCAATGGGGAAAGCCAAATTCACAACAACCGTGTTACTAATTTAACAACTGCAATGATTCACTTAACAGCTGTGGTAAGAAAGGTCGTAAAATGGGGCAAAACTCATTTAACAAATGTCTCACTAAGCAACAGAAATGTTGGGCTCAATTGTGGTCGTAAGTTGAGAACTACCTGTATCATGTTTTTTTTTCCAGTTATGATGGAAAAGTACTAACATGGCATTTATTTGAGATCAACTTATTATATATTTTTTTTAGATGATGACAATGAAGATTCTCTACACATATAAGCTTAAACAAGAAAGTCAGTGTGCTATGGTGGGTAAGATTAGAAACTGGGAGACTAGCAGTTCTAGTCCCACCTGAGGACCTTGGGCCAGCTTTTCTCTCTCTCTCTCTCTCTCTCTCTCTCTCTCTCTCTCTCTCTCCTCTCTCTCTCTCTCTCTCCTCTAGGAAGCAAACAAGGACAAGTGTTTTCTAAAAACTTTGCCAAAAAAAACCCTGCAGGGTAATCAACAGATGTCAATACTGACTTGAAGGAATAAACAAGCAAGCAAACAAAAGGTAAAAGAAATAAAGCAACAATTGGCTAAAGTTAAGTTGTTCAAGAACTCTAACAGCTTATCTCTTTGATCTGTGCTAAATATGAACATGACATGCTTTATTCTTCGAAAAGAAAATTTTATCACATTGCGCTAGGCAATAGTGCTGGGAAAAGAGGGAGAAGCTGAGTAAGTCAATGTAAACAGGTTTATAGAATATTAAGTACAGATCTCAGCAAGGGCATGAGACAATATTTTCATTGTGAAAATTAGAATTACCTATNGCTTTCCAGAGTGGGTTTGAAGACACCTCTGGTAATAACCTTATAATGACTAGTTTCAATAGAAATACTTGAGGGAAAGGAGAAGCCAAATGGTTCTGGTCTTTCAGAAAAATGGATTGAATGGCCCTGTTCCAAATTTGTTTCTTCAGATCTAGTGCTATTTCTGTTTTCTCACTCAATTCTATTAAAGTCAGGCTTCTAGCCAACTTAAAATTAGGGAGGGGGTAGAGAGAGAAAAACAGAAAAGGAAGAGAGAAAGTCTTTAAAAGCCGAGATACAGAAAATTTAGGGATGAGGTCACCTAGCAATAGCACTTGACAGTGCTTTACAGCCCTCTCTAAGCAGTTTTCAGAGTCAGCATATTGCCCCCAACAATCTGGGTCCTCATTTTACTGACCTTGAAAGAAGGCTGAGTCAATCTTGAGCCCGTGAAATTTGAACTGCTGAACTGCTGCCAGCCAGCAGAATTAGCCTGAAATACCGCATTCTAACCACTGCGCCATCACAGCTCATAGCTATACATTTCATTTTATTTGTGATTAGGCCTTAGATGGTTAAATACAATGCTGTCTCTATATGTTACGGATATTCTGGATTCAGAATCTGGATTAATTCAGTACAAGCAAAGTATAGTCCTGAACAATATTCCCAAAGACTGAAGTAGATAGAGACCATGGGTTCAGAGAAATCCTTTGTTTCTTCTCTCCAGTCTCCCTCCTTATCTAATTGCAAAATCTTTTAGGAAAAGCAGTGCAAGTCACTCTTTCAAGATTTGAAATGGCTCTTTTAATCAGAGGGCACTTTTCCTCCACAATGAATATGAAAAGCATTTAAAGTGGTTTCCTAGTTACAGTGCATTACTTTTGACCTATGCTGAAAGACCACATAAAAAGAGTTCAATGAAATCTGTTCTTCTAAAATTCTCTTGGTACTCAAGCTTCAGTGCACAGGCAGAGTATGATCATTGCTAAATAAGATAGATAGATGATAGATAGATAGATAGATAGATAGATAGATAGATAGATAGATAGATAGATAGATAATCCTTAACCAATTTCATTTCATTTTTAAAAGATAAAATTACTAATTGGTAAAGCTAATTATCAATCTAAAAAGCCCACATTTGTGACTTAACACATCTTTGTATATCCATGGGTATTTTCTGACAAATAAATCAAATGTTCACATTTAGATTTTCAAATAAAAGCTAAACAATCGATAATTCTTCATGTTTTTGATTCAGAATATGTATATGCATCACTCACTTTCTTAATCTAGAATATACTAAGAGAGAAAGCAAAGAAATACTCTTCCCACCCATTAATGCTCTGAAAGGCCTCAAAGAGTGTCCCTCCCTCCCTCCCTCCCTCCCTCCTTCCTTCCTTCCTTCCTTCCTTCCTTCCTTCCTTCCTTACTTACTTACTTACTTCCTAGGAAGGAAGGTGGGAGGAAGGGAGAGACACCCTTTGAGGCCTTTCAGAGCATTACTGGGTGGGGGGAGTGTTTCTTTGCTTTTTCTCTTAGTATATTTACTCTTACTTCTGAGGAAGTAAGACAGACTGGTCACCAGGGAATGGTAGACAAAGCATGTAATTTATTTTTAATTTCTTTCCTCACATTTGTTGTACATTAACTCTTATGGGCATGTCCACAGCCCACTATTTTTTTCCTTGAGAGATTGGAACATGTCACTAATAATTCCATTGCCCATTTTTCTTGCCATAATTTTTTCCCCCATCTCTACAGTATGCAATTTAGAAAATATTGGGATGGAAAACCAAGGACTCTTGATATTCAAACAAATTCAAATTGGTTTGAAGTTCAGAGATAATTTGACTGGGCTTATTATTTTCAAAGCATTTCTATATCTCCATGTTAGAAATTTTAATTTCAAAGGGGGGGGGGAAGTCCCAAAATTGACTGATACTGTTTTTTATAGCAGATGCAATTCTAATCCCTTGCTTTCCCAAAACAATATTTATATACCGTATTTTTCTGTCTATAAGATGCACCATTGTATAAGATGCTCTGGCATGCGAGTTTCTCTGCGCCGATCAGCTGTTCGGCGGAGCGGAGTGCTGAAAAGCTGAGCCAGCAAATCCGGAAGTTCAGCCAACCAATGATCTTGCCCCCTCCCCCCTTGCGTTAGTGGCAAGCCCATGGGGTTTGACACCTGCACCAGGCAGCATGGCAACCCACATAGGCATGCCCTGGCCTGTGGAAGTTACCATTATTTTTCCGGGTAAAAGGCATTGCACTTGTATAAGACACACCTGATTTTTGAACAGGATGTTTGCAGGAAAAAATAGTGTTTTATACACGGAAAAATACGGTACTTTTTTTGCATCAGCAAATACAAATAGTTGGGTCTTGCATAGTACAAAGAATGATGTCATAATGTTTGTCAGTAAACAGTT
This sequence comes from Protobothrops mucrosquamatus, assembly GCF_001527695.2. NCBI lineage: Eukaryota > Metazoa > Chordata > Lepidosauria > Squamata > Viperidae > Protobothrops > Protobothrops mucrosquamatus. The sequence continues at coordinate 312,802 of NW_015386230.1, forward strand.
TGGGCTATGTAACAAGGTCAGTTCAGAGTGAGATCCAATGCTTATTTCAAAGCAAACACTTTTGAAGCCTTCACCAAATGTTGCTAAAAATGAAGGTATCGTTCAGTATTGCAAACATCTTTAGAAAAAGACCAAATATTTTTGTTCCAATATATGAGTGTGTGACTCTATTCCCTGAAAACATCAGAATAAACTTTGAAATTACATATTTCTTTTGATTGCTTATCCCAAATCGCTAGGAGCCCTCAAATTAAGCTCCTGTTGAAATTGCCTCAATGTATCTTGGAGCTCAGTGTCACTGGGATATGATATCTCGTGCTCAATAATATGTTTACAGCTGCTTTTTAAAGAATTCCTGAATCCAGATGTAAGTCCAGGTTCATATGCTTGAGTCATCAAAGTGAAACTCAGGAAGAGTTAAAGCTCTAATGGTTGGAATAACTCATCTTTTTCAAAGTCTTTTCACCTCCTTTGACCCAGACCAGCTAAGATTTCTTTCAATCCTATTTCATCCAGGTGCCTTCAATTACCGGAGTGATCAGGAATAAATAAACATTAATTAGACAAAGATAACCTAAGATGCTCATTAACTTGGACAGATAAATATAATCAGATCTTACCAATGCTGAGAAGGTAAGTGAGTACAGCTTTGCTGTAGGGGTGCATGGGTGGGCGTGGGTGTCTTTAGTGCTTGCTTTCTGCTGTGTGTTGCGTAAGCAAGAGAAGAACTTTTCTTTGATGTTGCATTCTGCCATTCTGGCTTGTAAATAGAAGAGAACTTTGAAAGGATGCAATTGTCTAGCCCACTTCAATCAAGCAAGCTGTGGCATCTAAGGAGCAGCTTCTTGTCCGCTGAAGCTGTTTAGAAAGAATGAAGAAACAGAGAGGGGGAGAAAAGGAGGGTTAACTAATATTTAGATGAGATAGGCAGCATTTAGCTTTCAAATTACCAATCATATGCTGCCCACTTAGGTGAGTAAAAGTGGACATTCTGAATCAGCAGATGTCTGCAGGACGATGATGGAAAGCTCAAGGGACAATTTTCCCCACCAGGTGTGATGGTTGAATGCTAATGGCATGGCTTGAGGAGATGAAATTAGCCCTCAAGCTATAATAAGCCTTTAGGAGTCTCTTGGACAATATCAGACATCAAACTGCTTGGGGCAATTTATGAGGAAATCAGTGAATGCATTTTTAAACATGCTGCTTCCACCAAATATTTGTAGCAAGAGCTTCATCTCCAAGAATTGAACATGATTGAATGGGAGAAAAAAAATAGCTTTAGAGAAAACTTTAAAATGTATTTAGGTTAAGCATTTCAGAAAGGAACTTTAAGAAATACTTTAGGTCCCCAAATATTCCTGTCACTATACCATTTTCCTTGCTATTGTCACCTTCCCTTATTTTGATCTTAAATTATTGAATATATTTCCAAATTTGTAATTAGAATATGAATCTCACATATTTTTCATTTTGATTACAGACTCAAACTAAATTATACATATTCTGTCCACTAACAGTGTTCAGGCAGATACAATTTATGGGGTGCAAATTTGTGTATATGTAATCACCAAGGAAATTTATTTGTGAACCTCCATCTCCCTCAATCTCTGAAGTTAGGTGCTCTTTAGCAGGTTGGCCAGGTCAAATCCAGCTCAAAGTGGTCTGACATACTTGGTACCAAGGTTACTTAGGTTTTAAAGGTTAACACTGCACTCAGAAGCAAAGAGGGAGCTAATGCAGCAGCCAGAATACAAATATTATGTGCTCAGCACCTGAGCCACTTTATTTGGGGCCAGTTTGAAGCTTCTAGGTAGTTTCTAAAGGCTTAAAAGAAGTGTTTTTCAGTAGCTCAGCTACATAATGATGAGATACTATCATAAGGTCTTTATGCTTCAGTTTAAAAATTAAGTGGTGGTAAATGTATTCATTTATTTCCCCCAACTGGGAGATGAACAAAATATGAATAACTATAGGAAATCTATCTCTGTTCATCTTACTATTATTTGCAGTGGTGGGATTCAAATATGTGAACAACTGGTTCTCTGTGTGGATGCTGCTTCCGGAAGTCCATTCTGGGCCTGGGCAACAAAAAATTAGCCACCGGTTCTGCTGAATCCCACCACTGATTTTTTGGCATAAGGCATGTGTGCCTTATGGCAAATTACTAATGTAATTGATATTCTTGAGAAAGAATGTACTCTTCACCAAAACTGGTTGAATATTGATCAAATGCCTGGTAACTCTGTTAACAGAACTTTTTGTTTGTATCTAGATTGAATATAAATGTCTTGGCCTTTATCTGAATTACTATTGTACTCAGGACTAGTTAGAATACCAAGTACTTTAAGAAGAAAAGGAGTGGTAGTGTATGTCATCCACATATTGGTGAGATCTCTGTCCAAATTACTAAATGACTTACATCATTAGCTTCATGTAAATGCTAATCAGCATAGGGAATAAAATAGAGTTTGTGAATAATATCTGTGCATAATAATCCTTCAGCCTTATGTAATTATTCAGTTAGAAGAATTGCTGTAGTTCAGCGCTGGTATGCAAGTCTAAATGGATTGCAATGGACAATGAACTTTATCTTAAAAGTGACTTCAAATGATTGTTAATTTGCCAAGGAATGGGGCAATCAACCTATATTTAATGGCTACTTCTGGAACTAACTTAGGTTTCCTTCAGGAACAGCCTAATTACTGGTTGTTTCAAAGTAGATGCTACTGTCATTCTTGCAAAAAAGAAATTCACCTCTTAGAATCAGTTGGACTTCCTCTTCCCAAATTTGATGTAATTTAACAAGAGTCCAAATAGAGACATCCAAGTTCAACATCTGGAATGCTTTGACTTCTTCCATGAATGGAGCTGTTTGTAAATGAAAAGCCTAAATCATAATGGATGCACATGGAAAATTGACAGAGAACTATTGCCATTTAGAATAGTCAATACTGGAGTAGAAGAGTTTGATTTAGCATAAGATATTATATGCTTATATGCTTCTTCTGAATTCCTAAGTTACTTCATTTAGCAAGAATTCCCCAGGTGCATTTTGCATTTCATATTGGCCAGAATTTGAGTGGCAATCCCATTCAAAGCTGGCAACAAAGCTTCATTTACTTTTAAAGGTCTTCTTTAACTAGCCCAAGGGATCAAATAGAGACACAAGCCTTGGTGAATTTTCCTTACCTTGTGGTTTCATTAGGAAAATTTTGCAAAACCTCTAAATATCTTCTTAATTGGTCTCAAACATCTGCCCTTTCCAAATCACCTTCTTCTGATGGAACTGCAAAAGGCATTACTATTTTAGGTTCTTTCTTTGCTGAAGCTGAAGCAATAAGCTGGGAACTTTCAAGAGATTGCACTAAAATGTCAACAGATGGCTTGCTAATCATATTGAAAAAATACTCCTTGCTGTACTAAAATGTTTTTTTCAGTGACTAGATCAGAAAGGAATGTTTATGATATAAAACATATTACTCAAAACGTCTTTTAATTATCATATTTAATCATCAAGGTCAGGATGATAATTGTTTCTAAAAATTAACACCTAATTTTTCCAAGAAAATTGCCCAAATGCATGGACAGATTCATGAATTTTTGTCATATACTTGCTCCTCCACTGAACCAAATGTATATGCAAATACCAGAAAATATTTTTCAAATACATATTTATTAAAGGCACAATCTAATTAGTCTGATTGCTACCTTATGAATGCATATAGCCCAACCATATGCCCCAATTGGGATGCCATGTGGGAACATAGCAACAATGCACATCAGAGATCCACTTTTCAAAAAATTGTATTACATATTTCTATACAAATATATTCACATCAGATAAAGTTATTGTGACTTGTAAGAAGGAACATTAAAAATAAAAATAATTGTGATGGTATTTTGATACATACTGTGTCTTGCTTGACAATGCGTAAATAATTCGTGTAGGTCACTAGTCCAATTTATTTTCTTTTTTAAAATGGGGAAATACACACACACATATGTATCTATCTATGTGTGTGTGTGTATATATATATACACACACACACACACACACTGTAACATCCTGCTTTCCCTAGATGATTGGATTGGATTTGATTGGATTATTGCCTCTTCCCTCTGGAAAGGACATTGAAACATACAATTGGCAGTGTTCTTCTAATATGCAATTGGCAACTGGCAATTTTATTAGTTGCATCTATGAAACACTTGGTTAATAATTTGTTGTTATTAGATTTTTATTCTCCGTGTGTGTCTGTCTGCCTGCCTCTGTATGTGTATGTTTCTGTGTGTAATAGATTGCCAGGAAAAAAATCTAAGCAATATCTGAAGTTTTAAAGAATTTAGGTCGAAGGCTGGGATCTGACAAAGTTCAAATTGTGTGAATATGAAGCATAGGAAAGGGGAGACAGAATCTAATGAAAGTTACCATCTATGGTGGGAAGAGGTCATAATTCCTTTGAGAAATATAGTGATCTATGTATTATTTTGGTAATCAGTATGTCACCCAAATAGCAAAAGACTTTGTGAGGTAGTGGATTTCTCTTGTTTCGGTCAACAGTTTAGATATGGTACCTGGGGGCCATTTTGGATTCAAGTTGAAGATTTTAATTACTCTTTGATGAAATTAACAACCGTTAACTATTGATGAAATGGATGCACTTCATTATGGAAAGAAACTGCAAAACTTTATTTACTTATATATTAATACACCATGCCTTTCTGTGGTGGAACTAACAATGTCAGATATACATTTTTCATTAAGATGGTATCAGGAAACTCAAGGGAATCTCCCTTTTCCCACCTGTAGACAATTACAGGAAAATTACAGGAATTGACAAAATTGGAAGGTATATGGCAACAGTTATTGAACCAAGGTAGTCAAATAGGCTAACTTACACAATGCTGGGCCACATGACTACCATGGGATTAAAACTAGGAAAAGTTGATGAAGCTGCAACATTGTTTTGCTGCTGCTTTTCAGCTTCACCGCTGTGGTCAGCTGCAGTCAAGTGATCCTTATTTTCAACAGTCCTTGACACCTTCCCACAAGTCAATGGGGAAGCCAGAAGGAAATGATATGATTGCCAACAGTCCTTGCCACCTTGTCATTAGCAACGTCATTGCTTGCAGGGAAAAGGTCAATGGGGAATCTTGCAGGAAAGGTTAAAATTTCAGTAAATCTCCCCCATCTGCACACTCTCTGTCAGTCTCTGTGCTTCCATTGTGCTGGCCACTCATACACTCCCTCCCTTGCCTGGCAGCAGCCACTTACCTGCCTGCTGAGGATGGAATGAGGGAGGGAGGGAGGATGAGAGGGAGGAAATGGAAGGAGGGAGGGAGGGAGGGAGGGAGAGGAAGGAAGGAAGGAAGGAAGGAAGGAAGGGAGGGAGGGAGGGAGGGAAACTGGCAGGTACTCAAAAGTTGCTTCTGCTCCAATATTTTTTATTTTTTTTTGCCAATCAGTGTTAAACCTGTTTCTCTACTAGGTAAGGATATGCCTCTGAAACAGTTGCCAGTTATATTTCAAAGCTGTGCATTCCGTGTCCAGTTTAAAGGTCAAGATCCATAAGGGACAGCACAGGTTATCAGGTGGACAACAGAAATACAGAAAATATGCATCCCTTAAACTAATTAAATTGAATTGTTTTTAATAAATAATTTATATTTCTGGTTTTTTTCTATGCACATGTTAGGTATCCCTGCACTCCCTCTCCCTCTCCCTCTCCCTCCCTCTCTCTCCCTCTCTCTCCCTCTCTCTCTCTCTCTCTTTCTCTCTCTCTCTCTCGGAAATGTATTCCCCTACTTTCAAAAGTGCATGAAAGAGCACCTCATCATCACATTTAGTTTGGTCCTCACATGGTTACTGAATTATGTTCTCTTTATGTCAATTATCACAAAATGTATGCTTTTCACTGACTGATGATCCAAGACATACTTTTTGGTAGCTCTAGGAAAGTAATGTGAATTATCTTTCAATCAATTAATAGCCAGAGGTCGGATGAGAACTTAAAGATTCTGAAAGAATAATGAGCATGATTATTTATCATTTTTATTGGCCCTCTTAGAGACAAAAAGCTTTACAATCTTATTTCATTTATCTTCAGACCTACTATGTGACAAGGGGCTGTGAAAGAGAGACTTCTTCCCAAGGCCACCCAATAACTTTTAGGACTGAGTCCAGGCTATCACAGTTTTTATCCTCCATGTAACATTTCAGGATATGTGCAACACACATTGAAAACAGAAGTATTTGCATTTTAGTCCTAGTTTGTCTCTTTAATTCAGCTGCCAATTTTGGGTTTAAATAAGTAGATACCTAAGTAGGAGCAAGTAAGAAATTTAAGAATAAAAGCATAGCTGGTAATAGAAAAGTACAATTTCTTTCTGCTCTTTACCACCATCTAAGAAACTTGCTAGCTCTTTAGCATTATATTGATAAAAATTATCAACATCATCATACTCATTTGTGAGCAGCTGAGATATTGGACTAGTACCAGGTTCAAATCTCATCTCAAACATGGAAGCTCACTTTGACCCAGTCACTTTCTGCCAACCTCATCTACCTCATATGAGTGGTGAGGAGAGGAGATTCCCTTAAAAGTCAACTTGGGCCCTGGAGAAAAGAGGAATATTGATCTAACAAACAACATTTAGTACGTGGTCAAACTCTAAAAATATATGGACAAGTATGATTGTTTTGTTATCTTTGACATTAAGAGGTTCAGCAAAGAATATTCCTCTTCTTCAGAGAAGTCTTTAACAATTAACATTGAAAATTATAACTTAATTAGGCAGCCATCATAATAGGAGTATGGGGATCAATGTATCTTGTTCTTGTTGAAGTTTAAGATTCTTTGAGAAGTATGCGAACACCAGGAGAGTATAAGACAATTAAAAGTTTAGTAAAAAAACCTTTAAAAACTTTTAAAAGCATACAATCATAGGGGCCAAGCTTTCGTCGGATCCTTCCGACATCCTCAGGGCACAAAGTCAATCAATGACCTATAAAAGACTCTCCCATAGACTGGCTGATTAAGCCCTGATGATGTCAGCAGAACGCTGACAAAAGCTTGGCATTGGTATAGCGGCATTAAACTCTTATAGTTTGATGATTTTACCCTGGTGTTCATTTTATTTATTTATTTGTTTTGGCATGGATGCACCCAGGGATCATGTTTTTAGTATAATTACCTATATATATATATATATATATATATATATATATATATATATATATATATATATATATATATATATATATATATATATATATATATATATATATATATATATATATATATATATATATATAAATTTCTGAGGCCTATGAGAGGCATTGAGATGTAATTTAAGTGAGCAAAGGTTGTAAAAGAAATATGAATTGCTGAGATATAAGCAATTAACATTTTAAAATGTTACTCTATAAATAGCCTTATGAATGCAAATTATACAAAGTTGAGCTCTTTTTTTGTACCCTGAAATAGAGAATAACTTTAGACTTGGAACACAATAAACTGTTCCAAATTGGAGAAACCAATTTTGAACCTATTAATTATGACATATTGTAGCATCTAAAGTCAGAATGTCAGTTTCAGAACTCTTTCTTTTTTCTCCTACATTGAAGCTTTTTTAAAACTTTGGATACCAAACACCTGTAAAGTTTGAAAAAACATTTTGGAGCTAGGCATTCCTTGTGCAACCTTAAGAAACATAAATATCCTATCTCATTCTCTTATTTTTGGATTTTGGATTTTCTTTCATTTTTTTCTCTATTTTGCATGTTATACTGTTCTACCATCTTAATCATTTACTTCCTGGCTTTACTTCTTTGCATTTAGATCTCACCACCTCCTGCCAAATCCTACATAGAGTTTCTACAGTATTTTTAACCATAAAATCTATGATTCTATTTTTTTGTAACTGAGGCTTGAGCATCATTATAATGAAATGATTTGATATTATTTTCAAAAGTTACTACAATAATTTATCTGACATTCAGTAATAAGGTTGTGTGTTCCATGCATGCAATCTACATAAAGGTGGTTCACTCTAAAAGTCACTAGCCATCAAAGCTTGTCGAGAATGTGATAGTCTTAAATGGTTTGTACCCTGAGTTATCTCTTGGGAAATGTCTTTTGTTTAAGTCATGCTTTTTACATGAAAGCTAGATTGATCTCTTCCAGCAATAGGAAGCTCTGTAGAATACTGTTCTAAGGAAAAATCACATAGTTTCTTCCTTTCACATAAAGGGCGAAATAAGTTAAAATTGATATATGCAATGTTTGTTTGCTTTCTGCCAAACTCCCACCTTGGATTATGCACAGAAAAATGATAAAGTTAAAAAAGATTTTTCAGTAAGGGCAAAATTTGATCTGATAAGCCAGATCAATCTGTTTTTGGACTACTTATTTTAGGAAACTCAAGAATGTGGTCACTATATTTGGAGTTGCTGCAGTTTCTGAATGATTTTCAAGGGCATTCTGATTTTTCAAGAGTATTGCTGAAAATTGTACCTTTGACAGTCTTTATATACAGCCAAAGCCAATCTAAATAAATATACAAATACAGTACATTGAAATAATACTTCCATTTCCATTCCAAAATCTGGACTGCAGTTTGGCACACAAATCTCTTTTGTATGTAACCTCTTAGCTGCCCCTTCAAAATAGTGATCTGATGCTGGAAGCTAAGCTCTTTTGTGTATATGATAGATTGGTAAGGCTGGACTTGGGTTTCAATTTTCTGACTTTACCTCACAGATTTTGTTAGCAAGTCTGCCAAAATCAGGCAGGCATTAGCTAGCAGCCTTGGTGGAAAACTAAATTGGGAATTCAGTGGGAAATGTTGTCATAGAGCACATGTTCAACTTTTTTTTTTTTGTAAAAAGCAGTCCATTTGAGTTCATCTAATTGCAGATGGTTGACAAAAGGTATATATTTGATATGGGCACAGTTGAACACTTTGGCTGAAGATACTGCAGAAAAATTAAATTGTTTAATTGTGCTTCTGATGAAATATCTGGATAGGATAAATAGACTAATAATGTAATTTAATTTGAGATTCTGCACACTATAATATCGGAATGAAAATATTAATAATAATGTTGCTGGATCATTCAAATCAACTCTGAATGAAGTTTATTTTGCATCTCTGTCTTGGAGACCTTAAAATCCATAGTAACTACTGATTTTCATGAATACTGTCTGATAATCCAGTCACAAACAAACACATTTAAAGATATGTTGACAGTAATGCAGTATTAAGTACACATTTCCTATTTAAATTTAATTATATGATTTATTAAATGTTTTCTCTTCCACATTTCATTTTTTCCAGAAGAACGCAAAAAAAATGAAGGTTATGATTTATATAAAGCTGCAATAAGGCAACAGCCAGTTAAAACCAAAGTCACAATTATAAATTAGATAAACAAACAAACAAAAAAGTGAATACTGTTCAAGGCAAGCACCTATCAAAAATGAATGGATTAGTGGAAGACATATCAAAACTGAAGGCTGTATTCTAAACTGTATATTGAGAAGGGCTATTTGTCTCATGTGCAAAGTAAGGATCAGTGATCTAGATTAAAAAAGACTATATGGAGGCAACTTCCATTTACTATTGCTAATTCTTTAAAGTGCTATTAAGCGAACATGGGAAACAGTGTGGGTGATTTAAGGAGATGCCTACTGAAGCAACATATGTACCCACATGCATTCCAAACCACTTTTTGAATTTGGACTATACCATCAAAGATGAGTTTGGTGAGTTGTAGTGCCTTGGAAAGACCTGATTTTCCAAATAGGGGTCCTCCTGGATTCATGGCTCCTGCCTAAAAAAGCAAGTGGTAAACATTGCTAGGAGGACCTTTGCACAGCTTCATGTTGTGTGCCAGTTGTGCCTTTTCCTAGATTGGGAGGCTCTGTTCATAATTACTCATGTCCCAGTCACCTCCCAATTAGATTACTGTAATGCACTTTCATGGGGCTGACCTCGAAGAGTGTCTGGAAGCTTCAGATGGTCTAGAATGCAGCAGCTCAGACAGTTATGTGTGCCTTCAGAACAGCATGTTACGCCTTTGCTCTATGAACTGCATTGGTTGCCAATTGACTTCTGGTTTTAACCTTTAAAGCTCTTCATGACATAGATCCAGGTTATCTGAGGGACCACTTCTCCCCAATTATATCTGCTCATCCCATCAGATGTGGTAGAGAATGCATGCTGCAGATCCCATCCGCTAGAAATATACATCTTATGGATACCAGGAAGTGGTTCTTCTCTGCTGTGGCCCCCACCTTATGAAACATTCTTCCCTCAAAGTGAGGTTAGCTCCATTCTTGTTAACCTTCTAGAAGTCTCTCAAGATCTGGCTATGTCATCAGGACTGGGAGTTCCAGGTCACTAGTGAAACCTTGTGATGGCTCCATTACTATAGTTAACACACTCTCTCTCTTGTGCCTTATGTTTTTTGCATGTTAATAATGATTCATTTTATATATTTATTGTTTTAATTAATCATTATGTGTCACCAGAATCACTTTATTGTGAGATGGGCTGTCATATAAATGTGATTGTATACATACATTCTGGACATCAAGGGCAGCCTCTACAGTAGAGTATGTTTTAGTAGTCTATCGGGGAGATGACTAAGGTGTGAGTGACTATGAATAGAGCTAATTTATTTAGCAGTTTAAAGACAGACACTAGAATGTTGAATTGGTATTTATGTAAAAAAGGAGAAAATGAAATTGATGCTTCATTGAGAGCAAAAGAAAAGTTAATCTGTTTTTTTTTAAGGGAGCATCAAAATAGCTTCTAATGAAATGATTTTTTTAAAAAAATAAATTGCATTGGACAGCAAACACAGATCTCAATACAAGCAGTCCTAGACTACAATCATTTATTTAGTGACCGTTTGAAGTTTAAACAACAATGAAAAAAATTACTTTTGATCATTTTCCACATCTACAACTATTGCAATATCACCATGGTCACATGATCAAAATTTGGATGCTTGGCAACTGGCATGTACTTATGACAGCGGCAATATCTTGGGATTATATGATCCCTTTTTGTAACCTTCAGACAAGCAAAGAAAATGGATAAGCCAGATTCACTTAACTGTGTTACTAACTTAACAGCTGCAATGATTCATTTAACAACTGTGGCAAGAAAGGTTGTAAAATGGGACAAAATTCACTTTTATCTTGCTTAGACAATGGAAATTTTGGGTCCATTGTGCTCATAAGTGGAGAACTACCTGTATTTTTCCCTCATAATTTTATGAGCATTCTTTTCTCCTGTTTGCTACTTCAGTTAGTCTCTTATTTTTGTTTTTTTTTTAAATGCCAACAAAAAACAGATTTTCTGAATTGTTCTGGAGAATCTCTAAATGTGCTTGGTAAGCCACCTTTCTTTGCAATTACTATGTGCAAAGATCCTTTCCCTGGCCCCCTCTGATAGACATATGACTGTTTAGCTGAAGGGTCTCTCTTAATGAAAGACACTGATTAATAAAATGTGTTATAATAGGCGAAACATGCTCTTTAAGACTTCCAAAGCTTTGTAGTTATCCATTAATTCAAGTGCAAATTGAAATATGGTTAACATTCTGTTGAAATAAAGTGACTCAGACTTGAAGGATCCCCATTTTACTTGCACTTAGGATGTTCCAGATAATTCACTACAGACAGAGCAACAACAACTTAAGAGGGTATCAATTATTATCTCCCTTTTTTAATTCTTTGTATGTTTTTTTTTAAATTAACCATCTAATATTTTTTTCAAGCCCTTACTGTTAGAAATACTGTACTTGCTCTGTCTTTTTACAAATTAATTGCAATTGAACAGAGTTAGTTAAGAAAATATAAATGCAGCTGTAGTTGAGTGAATAACAATTATTCCTTCACACTGAACACTTGAATACAAACTAGCACTTTAACCTAAATCAAGTTTTTGTAACCTGAGGGTCCTCCAGGTGTGTGGATTACAACTCCCAAACTCTCCACCAGCTGGTCATTGCTGAAAATTCTGGAGGGCCCTGGACTTAGATAAATCTTTGCTTATAACCATAAAGTAGTAGATTGAGCAAGATTCAATTTTTAAAACATATACAGAGCAAGAATTGCTAGTCCACTGCAGCTTTCCTTACAGTGAACATCACCATATATATGCACTTCAACACCCAGAATCCTCAGCTATGACCATACTACGGGTAGTCCTTGACTTACGATCACAATTGAACCCAAAATTTATGTTGCTAAGTGAAACATTTGTAAAGCGAGTTTTACCTCAATTTACGAACTTTTTTGCCACTTTCTTGTTAACTGAATCATTGTAGTTGTTAAGTTAGCAACACTGTTGTTAAGTGAATCTGGCTTCCCCACTAACTTTGCTTGTCAGAAGGACACGCTATTCACATGACCCTGTGACACTGCGACTGTCATAAATATGAACCAGTTGCCAAGCATCTGAATTTTGATCATATGACCATTGGGATGCTGCAAAGGTCATAAGTGTGAAAAACGGTCAAAAGTCACTTTTTTCAGTGCCATTGTAACTTTGAATGGTCATTAAATGAACTGTTGTAAGTTGAGGACTACCTGTACTTGGGAATCCTGTGAGTTGAAATTCACGTATTTGGTTCAGGTTGAGAAAAACTGCTATAGCATCATCTCATGCTTCCCTCTGCTCCCTAGGGGGTGATTTCTTAATTATCCAGGTGCTTCTCTCTCTTTCTTCAAAATCTCTGATCAAGGCCAGCTCAAAGGGTAGCGAGTTTCATCAACCATTCTGAGAACCAACTCAGGGCTCACCAGTCAAACCCAGCAATTCATTTTTAGTTTGCATAAAATATTCAATAGGACCAGATGCAGTCTAAGCCCCAGATCACTACATGTGTCAAACTTAAAAGTGTCTAAAAACTGTGGGTTGCCATCTTCTACTAAAGAAAGGGAAATATTTAATTTTAATAGGTGGCAATGTATCCCCCTTTCTGAAAATGCTCTTTCAAAAAAAAAAAAAAAAGAGGTGAAATTTGAGTCATGACCAAAGATAGTTAATTTCTCTGCATAGGTATAATCCCTTGCCCAATGTACGTATTCACAACAAACATCCTTAAAACGGCCTTCTTAAGTGACTGAATGTTTGAATGCAACTACTGCTCCCTCCTGCAACTGCTTTGTGTTGTCCTTTGATTCATTGTCCCTGTGAAATTGCTAGTTAACTCAGTTAGGTAAAATAATTGTTTTTTTTTTCATTGTTTTTGCTTATTGTGATCCCTTTGCACCTTGCCATATTTTCTATCCCACCAGTCCCCATTGGCCACCAAACTTCAAAATGAGGCATTTTTTAAATCCATCCAAATATCCCTGTATCATAACAAGACTTTGAAATCTCCTAATCATCTTCCCCAAAATACATCCTTTAGCAGAAATGGGAGAATTATTTTATTATTAGATCCCCAAGATTGTAGGTCCTTGTAGTTAGCCACATCTACCTCCATATAAAGGCTTAGAATTGTTGTTAAATTCTGATTCCCAGGAGCCTTGAGCTGACAAATTCTTCTTTTGGAATATTGTAAACCTGAGAGTACATTTCTCCTGTTAAGAAATAATACTTCTGTGGAAAGAATCATGTAACTTTGAGACTTCACAGTATGGGTCACTAACAAGCAAATATATTTTAATATCAATTCACTGGCAGAATAAAGAGTATCACGTATATGATAGAACAACGTTGCTTTTCTGTTGTTTGATAAGGCAGAATACATTAAATGGCTTGAAAACTGGAAATCTATAATATCTAGTCCTTCCACTGTTTAAAATGATTTTTTGTCATACTTTTTGGTTTGTGTACTTACTAGAAATTCTTTTCAAGTTATTACTCAATCACGGAATAATTCTCCAGATTGGTCCTACAAGTAGATATGGTAAATTGTAATATTTTCCTCCAAAGATGATTTTTAAGAAGCCAAATATATTGGAATCCAAATAATACGTAAGGAAGTAAACGCCCCCAAAGACAAAAGTGTCTACCTCTTATTGCAGATTACTTATGGTATGATTTATTTTTAGATTTGCACAATCTGCAACTACCACAAAAATATTAACATTAGATTTCCCACCATATCATTCCTGTTCTTCTGTTTTTCATTTCTTCTCCTTTCCAGCCATAAATCGAGGTTATCCTGCAGGGAAACCTCGATGTATATGGTGATCTTCAGTATTCATCAAGTCAATCATACAAGCAAAGAGATATTTTTCAAGTCCAAAAATAAACACAAATGTGCGTGAGAGACAGCCCCTCCCTTTAAGATTTTGTTATTGTTTTATGTGTGGCTGTTTGAAAATGAAATCAAGTTGTCCAAGAGCAAAAGGCTGCCACCCTGGGCTTGCTTATTTACTTGTGAACAAGTTCTGTTGAAATCTGGAGTGTTTTTTTTAAAGAGTAAGCATAATTAAAATTAAGGCTAAATGGGCAAGTTAAAATATTCTTCTCATCTATGCACAGATTGCCAAGAAATGTTTCAACTGCCAACAGGATATGAGAAGAATTACCCATTCCATGGCTCCTAGCAGTTTAACAAAACACACTCTTTTAGGCTTCCAGCACTGAAAGGGTCAAAGCCACAGTATTTACTGAACCCTCCTGAGGACAAATGTTGTTTACAGTATATGTTTAAAAGCATATTCCTGGCTACTAGGTCTTTCCCTTAGGATAGTGCAATTACAACAGTAACTGAGGATTAATTAAAGCCTTTCCCACAGGTGTTGCTGGAGATCTCGAATCGACCAAATGGGGATACATTACTGACTTGGCACAGAGGTGAACAGACCAGAAGCCATTCAACAGTAATTACTGAGGCACAAGGGTAGGCTGGAGCTTCTCCTCCTCCTCTCTTGCTTCATTTATCTGATTGTGATTAACACCTCTCTTTCATAGGTATAATGCCAAAGAGACAGGAGGGCCCCTATTTTTGTGTGAAAGAGGTAAAGGAGAAGCAGAAGGCCTTCCTTTGCTGCAGCCAACAAAGAGAGTGTTCCTTTGCTCCCCATTTAAGAAACACCTGCACCAAGGAGCTTTTTCCCTTCTTTCCCAAGGCCTTTGCCCCTGAGCTGTTGGGAGTGGGAGGGAATCAAACTAATGCCAAGGATTCCCTTATCCCCTTGCCTTCCAAGGCTTCTGCATACTTGGCACTTCAGGGCTAACACGCTGAGCCTTAGGGAAATTCCGGCCTGCCAGTTGACTTCAATCACCAGGTGAAGCATTCTGTGTGGCTGCCACCTTTGTTAGGGTGCCAGCATTCTCTCAGATTAGGTGGATCGAACAGGTCAGGGCCAATGTGTGGAGGAAGCTGCCACAGGGCAGGGAGTTACTTCTTTTTCTCCTGTAATTAGGCTTATTTGTGGAGGAGAATTGATCAGCGATGGCTTAGTCATGGCTAGCTAGATGGAACCTCTGATTCAGAAGCATAATGTCCCAATGGCAAAGCTCAGGCTCTACAGCAGTGTTTCTCAACCTTGACAATTTTAAGGCATGTGGACTTCAACTCCCAGAATTCCACAGCCAGCATTGCTGGCTGTGGAATTCTGGGAGTTGAAGTCCACATGCCTTAAAATTGTCAAGGTTGAGAAACACTGCTCTACAGCCTGTCCCTCTCCTGCACAAAGTTTCTCTCAAAGGGGCCCAGGGGTTTCCATTCTTGGATCTGCAGGAGTTAATTCTGGAGGCCATATCTTTCTTTCATCTGTAGATACCTTGTTTTTCTTACACCAATGACATATTCTTTATCAAGCCACTCTGAAAATATAAATATAGAGTCTGTTGAAGGAAAAAAGGGCAACTGAATGTACAAGATAGCATATGCTGATACCTATACAGACCTGCAGGAGGACGTTTGGAGCTGAGTGTTCAAAGAACACAAGTAAGTCAATTAAACAGTCATGCAGATGGGTAAGAACAATTCAAGTTTAAAAGACTCACTCATAACTGATTTCACAGATTAATATATTGGGTGTCCCATATCAAGGAAGTATCTAGGAAAATTCCTTAAAAACAAAAACAAAACAAGATATGGACAGAGACTGCATTTTTACTAAGAGGCTCTGCTGCCACTTTCTATTCTCTTTCTCACACACCTTTTCCCCAGCAGCTTCCCTTTTCAGTCTTTGGCCAGCTAGGGCAACAAAGTGCTCTGGACAAGCCATCTGTCTTAGATGCAATAAAACACACTGCTCCAGACAGCAAATAAAGAGGGCAGCCCCAGTTCACCACATGTCCCAGTCCACTGCCAGAAGCTGCAAGCAGCTGCTTCATTGTCTAATGACAAAGTCTTCTCTGCATTACCTGTTACAGTTCATTGTGACATGAATGAGTAGGAAAAAAATGGTAGCTCATATCTCTCTCATTTCCCCATGCGTCACTATAAAGAGGAATTCAAATCTTTTTTCATCTGGCTTTCCTTTGCTTTTTAGATTGCATTATCAGGGATGGATTATTAGTAAATTTAATTACAGTTAGTTTCAATCAAATGAAATTCAAATGGTTTGTGAAGCTATCTTATTTACATGTCATTAGTCATTGTTAAAATGACCAAAGTTATGGATCTAGGTAACATATTACTTCTGTTCAGGCCTGTAGAAATCTGTTGTGAATAGCAGTGAAGCAGTGAACTGATTGTCCACTCGTGCAGTGCAATTATCTGTATTCTTTTTGAACCATTTCACACAGAACTGCACTTACAAAGGCTTCAACACAACCCCTAGCGCTGTCAGGGTTGCAGCTTGTACAGAAGCCTTCTACACACAGCTCTGTAAGCAAGGCTTCCTTTTGTAAGAGATCACACAGTCCTTGTGGACAGCCAGCCCTTCACTGACCAGGGCAACAGAGAGTAGAGAAAGGTTGCTTATCCTTACTGGTATGCTGAGTATCAGATGGAAAAACCTGGTACTGTAAGTACTGAAACCATACTCCACTCTGGTATTGAAGATGGAAACTAATCCAGGAGTGAAGCAACCTAGAACTAAGGAGAAATTTCCTGGCAATTAGAACTATTAAGCAATGGAATAATCTGCCTCCAGAAGTTGTGAATGCTCCAAAGCTGGAAGTTTTTAAGAAGAGACTGGACAGCTATTTATCTGAAATGGTATAGGGTTTCCTGCCTGAGCAGGGGGTTGGACTAGAAGACCTCCAAGGTCCTTTCCAACTCTATTCTATTCATTTTCCCTTTCTCTATTATTTAAGGACAACTTGTTTTCTTGCAGTTCAAACCTGTTATTTTATGAACTATGGACTAGAGGCAAGATGAACACTGTTTCCCCTGTTCCCTCCAATCTTTTTCATTACTTTCAAAACTTGCATTCAAGCATTTTTTCCATGATAAAAGAGTCACGTTCTTTTATTATTTGAATGCACAATCAACATAATTTCAGAATTTTGGTCTAGTTGCCCAGGTCAGTGACCTCCTAAAACTGCTTCATGTATCACAGTGACTACTATTTGTCAAGTTATCTTCAAAAAAAAAAAAAAAGTTGAGATGTCTGCTTTAGATATCAGGCAAATGAAGCGTATTAGCATCATTTTGCTAGTTTTTTAAATTTATTTTAATTTAGTTAGTCAGTAGCAAAGACAAAAACATATGCAGGGAAATGACACTTCACCCTAATCGCTAAACACTTGTTTGGCTGTCTCCTGTAGGTCTCAGAGTTTTGAGAAGGCATTAGTCATACTATTTCAAGCACGCATTTTAAACCTTCAGAGGACAACTCATGCCCTTGCAGATAATATTGCCAGCCATTTTTCTGGGGCTTTGTGAAGCTGAGGTTTGGCAATCTTTGATGAGCCACACATTGTTCACTCATATTTTTAAGCCATAACTTTATTGTTTAAAACGAATGTTGAGATTTTGAGAAATGTTGGGATCACTGGGTTAGGCCAGACAAGTTTATTGTTGGGTCCTCTGAAAGCTTTTTCCTCAGTTTCAACTCCTCAATATTTTTCTTTCAAACTGGAGAAACTGGGAATTCAACACAGGCCTTTTTTGTATGTAAGATATGCATTCTAACATTTAGGTCTTTTCATGAAGAAGCCAAATTCTGTAAAACGTTTCTGTCCTTTTCTGAACTTGAATAGATTTGCAGAGTTCATCCAGCCTGGCTACAGGCTCTCACCAGTAGGTGGTGCTGGATGTTGATGTATGAGGTGAAATATTCTTAATACCAATTTGTTGTAACATACCTGTAGTTATCCACTCCACAAGGAGACAGACATGAGATGAGTGGACAGGTAGCTTCAGGCAAGGAAATGCCTCCATTATGTGACCAAGAGATAGCCTCCCTTATAGTCTATTTAGCTTATTTTTAAAATCTCCTTTTTTAACTAGAGCTTAAGTACTGGCTTTAGATGCATCAATTTTCTTTTTTTTAAATTTGGAAATGAAAAACTCAAAATCCCACACAAGGAGATATATTTTGTTTATGGGGGAATGTTGAGAAGGATGTTGGTGAATTCATTCCTTTCTTTCATTATCAAAGAATGACTAATGTATAGAACAGGAAACCCTCCTCTGCATGACAAAGAATGAATTAATTGAAATAAGTTGGTTCTGCCCAGATCCAGTGGGCATTATACTGCCTTCTGTCTCATCATATGGGATTTAAACTGTGAATTCTTCCAATGATCAGAATTCCAAAAGTCCACAGAGTCACTATATGAAGAAACTGCTAGGGTGCTTGTGGAATACTTATAGCATGGGGAATGAAGAGATATTAAAGTCCCAATCTTGCATTATTGACAGATAGAAAGATCCATAAATCAGCTGGCTTCTCTCTATGAGGGCAACGTATTGTTTATTGATAAAGCAATCCTGACTCACGGCTTTCTCTCCCTGATTTCTCCAACTCACTGGAGAATGCCTTTGCTCATCCTGCATACATCAACCTGAGTTTTAGAGAAGACTTCTTTCTGTACATAGTATAGAAAAAATATATAGTGCTTCAACATCTAATGGAGCAAAATATATTCTCTTATGTGCTTGGTTTGTCTGCTTGTAAACCAGGGTTCTATACTCTAGTATAGCCTTCTCCAGCCTTGGCATTTGTCAATCCCCCAAATTGTCCTGACAGTATAGATGTTAATTCTGGAAGCTGAAGTCCATACATTTGGATAATACAAAGGAGAGGACTGCTCCCGATTAATCCGTAGACTAGTCTTTATTTTCAAGTATATAATCAGCTGTGTGTTCTTTTTTTTTTGTTAGAACACAATGGTATCAATAAAAAAGTGTAAAACAAAACCAAAGGAGCTGGCACCAGAAACAATTTTTAAGAAGAGAAACTTAATTATTTTTTTATTATTTATTTATTTATTTATTTATTTATTTATTTTTCAAAACTCTCCCCCATACATATACCGTGATATTTATCAGATGTTAACATACATTCTTTTTAAATTCTTATATATAAGATACTTTTAATGAAATAAATACATACACATGACTTTTGGTGTTGCTCGCCCATTTCCCCTTTCACTGCATCCACACTCCTTCTTCTCTACCTTCTTTCTCCCTTTCTTCTCTTTCTTCCCTACTTCCCTCTTCTTCCTCTCCTCTCCTCTTCTCTTTCACTACTCTCTCCTCCAACCTTCCTATTTCCTTCTCCCCTCCTTTACTCTTTTCTCTCTCCTCTCCTTTCTCATCCCTCTTCAGATACAATTCAGGGGTAATGTCCGAGCAACTCCTCTCTCCAAATTTCCTTATCCGTATTATATACAATAAGATTAATTTTCTCTTACATTAATACTTCTATTTATCTAACCTTCTCAGTATATACTTCTATAAATATTTATACAACCTCCAGTTATTCAATACTGTGTCACCTGGGTCTCCCTCCTTATCTGCTCCTTCTTCTTCCATCTAAATTGATGTTAACTATCCTTTAACCATATTCTCTTTTCAGCCAATCATAAAAAGTTCCCCAAATTTCATAGTAGTCTGACTCTGTCTTATCTTTAATCGTCATTGTTAGTCTATTCATTTCTGCACATTCCAGTATTTTCCCAATCACCTCTCCCTCTGGGAAACTTAATTATTATGTTAGGTGCTAGCCAGTGAAATAACTTTTCCCCTTTCACTATCCTCCACATGGGTTTGATAACATCTAGAAGCTCAGTTTGTATGGGAAATCATCCTATCATCTTACATCTACCTACACCTGTATTTCCTGTTTCCATTTCATGAGGAAGAATAATTTCAATTAAATTTTAAAGAATAGTAGAATTTTTGCATGTTATTGAAGCATCCTATCAGCTGAAGGAAAAAGATAATCGGCTGACTCCCATACCATATTATTACCTCACCATATGAACTTTTCTGAAAAAGCAACAGTTTAACACTGTGAGGAGGGGGGGGAATGTATTGTAGGACTGATTGTTCAGAGACAGTGCTTTGGAATCCCAGGAAACCTATCTGGAAGTGAGGCTGGAAAGTTGGCCATGTTAATCTTTTATATTCCCAAACATTTCCCTGAGTGTCTACAGTGAGTTTTGAACAGAGACTTAGAAGAGATTGAGAGTCTTACTTATGGGGAGAATATTATATATAATACATATATACACATAACCATTAAGGTTTAACAAGAAATAACAACCACTTGTCTATTTGTTTGCAATATTGCCTCCTTTCTCCCCCTCCCTATTTTGTGCCTAGTGTGTCCGCCACTGTCTGGGGAGCTGTGACACTGCTGCAGCCTTTGGATTATAAATAAAGAACGTCTGTTGTGGTTTTTACCAAGACCTACCCTGCCCTCCCTGTTCTTTAAAGATGGATTGCCCTTAGGGGGACATCTGGGATGAAAGACACAGCACGGTAGTATCATCACATGGGAAAATCCAGTGGACAGCAGCCCATGGTTCTACTCATGCCTGCCCTGGAGCAGATGGCTGAGTCTCCTTTGAATTTGACACAGTGTCCCAGATATGGCATCATTCTGGGGCTTCTGGGAAATTAAAATGGTGATTCAGATCCTGTTTCCTGGTATTGTTCAAACCATTGTTATTTCTGTCTGCTACCTCCAGGAAATGTCAACGGGGCCACCAATGTAAGATGAAACTCACTGTCATAAGTGAGGTTACTCTGCCATACTGCCAAAGGCTTTTCAAATACAAAGCCAGAGACCTTGGTCCCCATAATGCAGGCACTGAGACAGAATGAGACTGAGCAAGTCTTTTACTGATAGTTGCCTTACGAATGAGAGACTGCATAAGCTATTCTTCTCTGAGTCTTTTAGGGGAAAGGAGCCCAAGATAAAGGTATGGTATATCTAAGAAGCTAGGAAATGTGGGTGAAAGGTTTATAGGTTTATTATGCCTGATGGACACAATCTTGTGCAGGGGTGTAGGGAATGGGTATCATTTTTAGTGAAGCTATAGAATAAATTGTTGCATGACTGTGAACTATAATTGGTACCAGATGGCTTAGAGCCAAACTTGCTTGCGTGCTTGCTTGCTTGCTTTCTCAAGGCAAAACCTTTCAGATGCCTGGCTTTGATGGGATTTGGCCTAATATTGTTCAGAAAACTAAGTGTGATCTGGGTAAGGACTTCACCTTCTAACAAAGTCTTCACCTCTTGTGATCACAAGATCCAGGAAACAGCACCTTCCATGACGTGCTGCTGTTGAGCAGCAAGGAGCCGAAGCACAGCGGCTGTTGTTTCCCAGGCAGAAATGGTTCGGCAGGAAGCCAGTTCTTAATCACACAGCCACATCATATCATTACGGAGCGTCACTCGGTGCAACCACTTGCTGCACACCCTGCACCTCTGCAGCATGGTGCTGGCTTCCTGCCAGAGGCTGAGCGAAAAAGCTGCTATCAGCTTATATAATTGCTTCCCCTGATGAAACAACCCACTGAAATGGCAGGGCTAAAAAGGAGATGGGGAAGGAGGGAGAGTTATAACACCACAAAGTTCCCAGACTTCATATCTGTTAAGTGTTATTTAAACTGCTGGCCAGCTTCAGAGGTGCACCACAATTAGCCTTTGTTGTCTGTTTTGCTGGTGACCTCAGCAGAGAAAGGCCAAGGATAAAACATAGAGAGTGAGGGTTCCTCTCCCTCAGCAAGCAAATCTGGCAAAGTGGGGGGACTTCTACAGCTGCTGTCCCTGCGTGGATGCCACCTGTACCATGACAGGAGATGCAGGCTGTTAACAATTAAGGCTGGATAGCTACACAATTGGCATTCCCGGGATGCCGGGAGGGAGGGAGGGGGGAGGGAGGGAGGAAGGGAGGAAGGAAGGAAAGAAGGAAGGAAGGAAGGAAGGAAGGAAATCAATTTCCATGGGGACTCTAAGTAGATGGAAACTTTAGCATTTATATCAAACACAAATTGCTTGCCTTTGATCTTTTTTTTTTGTTATTTTTTTTTGCAGGTTTAACTACAAGTTTCCAACTTTCATCCCCCCCCCCCCCCGCACTGAATGTTCAGCATGGTTGAATGTTTGTTTCTTTTTGAAATAAATAAATCACATGTACATTATGTTAAAGAGAAATTTGCATTTAGTTAAAGGGCATATTAGTCAAATATGCTTTTAAGTATAAAATGCTTCCTGGTAAATCCGTTTTTTTTCTTCCCTACAAACTTTTCCCCTGAAAAATAATTACAAGCGTAAATGTGCTTCTGGACCATTTGGTCAGCTTAAATATTTGATTGGCAACCAAACACCTGTATAGGTAACCCACAAATAAGGCATAAAAACAACAGTTCTCCCTTACTGTGTTTGCCACTTAGGAATATGGAACTTTCAGTTAATTATTGTGATGAATATTTGTTAAACAATTCTTCCACGGATTGGTTTACACCATCAACAGTTTTGTCCCCACATCCTTAAGCAATTTTTTCTGTAGTAAGACAAATATTGCTTTTCAGTCATGTAGCAAGTTATACTGCTATGATAACATTCTTCAGGTACCTGAAGGGATGTCAGACAGAATGTCTCTCTTTCCAGAGTGCAGAACCTGGAATAACTTGGAGTAATAAATTTAAGGCAAATGAAGATTCCAGTTTGTACTAGAAAAGCCTTCTTAACACTAAGACATCTTCAACAGTAAACCAATTACTCCAGAGGGTTATGGATTCTCCACCATTATGTGTTTTTTCTAGTTTCTATTCATTTTCTATAAAATAGAAACTGGAAGTTGTGAGTGTTCCATCACTGGAGGTTTTTAGGCCTTTGTCCAGAATAATACAAGGACTCCTGCTTTAGCATGGGGTTGGACTAAAAGACCTCCAAGGTCCTTTCCAACCCTATTATTCTATGTTCTAGACAGCCATGTTCAGTTTGTTTTAATTTAGATTCCTACAGTGAGCTGGGGATTGGTAACATGTTTTAGGAAGTACATTAATCAAGATAGTAATAAATCTGGAAAGAAAATTTATCAAGGAATATTCAGTGGCAGAAAAGAAGATTGCAAGAAGAAATGATAACTTTAAATTTCTCAACTTTAAATTTCTTATAGGTAGAAAACAGACAGTATTTCTTTTAGTTTCAAAAGACAGGACAAGAAATAATGAGTTTAAATTATACAATAGATTTTGCCTGGATATCAGAAAAAAAAATCAGTTAATGCTGTTTAACAATTGAACAGACTGCTTCAGAGATAATGACTTCTCTTTTGCTGGAGATACTTAAATACATTGTGGTTGTCCATTTGATAGGGTTGCTGTAGTAGTGAATTTCTCTACTGCACACCATATATACCTAGATGAGCACTAACATCTCCTGCAATCTTTACATTCTGTGATCCCAGGATATTTCAAAGAAAAACCCAGAGGACTGGACAGGTGATGAACAAATGTCTTCCTGTATCTGTGAAACTGGAAGCTATCATGGAGTCTGAGAATGGACTGGACCATACCAATATTCATACATCTGTAGCCTTTTTGGAAACTGCTATTCACCATAAAAAGATTGCTTGTGTCTGCAAAAGTATCTTATCAACTCCATCAAGTCTTGAATTCCAGTGATACCACTGAATTCCAGAGGAAAGATTATCACAGTCTCATGGAAACAACTTCCTGGGATGTATGTAATACATCTGGCACCTGCAGGCTTAGACTTTTTCAGCATAAGTAAGTATTTTCTGACTATGTTTCCATGTCCCCAGATCCAGTGCTGTTTTCTTATCATCTCCTTGGAGTTGACCATTGGAACATATGTTCTTCCCAGAAAAGACAAATCAAAAACAGGAGCTGAGCAGTTTTGTTTGAATTTTGTCTTCTTCATTAAACAGTTGGTATACTGATTTCTCCCCTCCCTTTTTTTGAAGGTATTCAACGCTTTTATTGCTATTCTTAGCATCCTTTGCCAACTTCAGCTTGATACCCTCTATAGTTTCAGGCTAGCTGTCTGTATTCTTTCTTGGCAGATTGTCTCTTTTTTACCTTCTTTATATGTCCTTTCTAATACTTTCCAACCCATCAGAATGTTTTAAAGAAACTACATAAAAGGGCTTAGTACACTTCCAGTCTGATAACCTCTCAGAAAGCTAAACACAATGGGGTGAAACTTGTATGATGGGAGAGACCGGTAAAAAAATAGATAAAATTTAAAAATAGGCATTTTTTAAAAACACTCCAATACATCTATATGGGAAGGAGAATCAGTGAAAGACTTAGAATGTTGCTGACTACTCCATTTTTAAGCCCCTGCTCATCCTGTTGATATACAGCTTGCTGTGTACTTCCTGGTGGTCATTTGCACATAAAAAAAGACATAGGTACAACAAAAGGGGAAAGCAGACAAATATAGACTTAGATAACATGTATGCACTCCACCTGGTTAGACCCACCCCTGTTCTCTCTAACACACACACACACACACACACACACACACACATACTGCATAAATGCATACATTTGATCAGTGCATTGGGGAAAAGTGCCCTGCTACCGCACACATATGTGCATTACTTTATTATACAAAAGAAATATACATGCCTTTCTATGGTTATTGTTGGTTATAAGGCTGGAAAGAATTCAAGAAGCTATGTTCTTCATACTTTCCCTCCCTTGTTAACTTTTCTATTGCTTTTCAACTAAATGCATCCTTCAACTGCTGATTTTTACCCATGAGGGACATCTGAACAGATTTGTGTTATTCTTTCTGAGTCATATTTGTTTTTCTCTACTAAAAGCTCACGTTTAACTTGTGTCTTCCATACTTTAAGCATTGTTCCTTTTACAGGGTCTCAATAAAGTCAAAGACCCATAGCTTCAGGACATTTTTTCTTCTTCCCAGGGACAATTTGGAACTTTTCCTTAATCTATCCTTCTAGGTGTTTTTCCATTCTCCTGACTGGGGAAATTGCTCCCTGGAAATTTGTTTCCTTATATTTTTCCAATATTCTCTGCTTACTGAGCAGTTATGGTGCACAAAGAGCAACTCTCAGGACAAACCACCTGCCTGAAAAATATACTTTAAGCTCCATCAACTGAAATAGAGTTTTAAATCATAGTAAGCAATCAACTATTTTATTCTGCATTGGGCAGACTACCTGATGAACTGAGTCCTGTGCTTGGTGCTCCATTTAAATAAGAATTCAGGCAAACTGGAACAGGTTTGAGAAAAGGCAACAAAAGTTATTAAGAAACTGGAAATACAGGTTTATGAAAGAAAACTGAATGAACTAGAAATATTTATCCTGACAATGAGAGATGTTATGATTTATTGATTATATGCCATCAAGTCAGTATTGTATGTTATTATTATTATTTTCTTGGCTATTCATGATATGCTCAAAAGCCTTCCCCAACACCAACGTTCCCCAACACTAATACCAACATTCAACACCAACATTGAATACTCTTTCTATTCTGCTCTTTCAAAGTCCAACTTTTATATCTATAGAGTATCATAAGGAAAACTATTGCCTGCACAATTCTGATGTTTATAAGTATAGACGCATTTCAGCATATAAATATCTTCACTAAGAACTTTGTTGCTACCCTATCAAGTGATAATCTTTGGCCTATTTCTTTATTACTGGTCCCTTTATTATTGATAGTTAATACTAAAAGGTAGAAGATATCTATCAAGGTCTTCATTGTCAGTTTTATGGCTGGTTGCTATACCTGCTATAATTAAGTTGGTCTTTTTTATATTTAATTGTTTTTTTTATCCATTCCACAAATACTTTGCTGTCATGCTAAAGAAACAATAAAAGGTTGTGGGGGGAGGTTGGTGTGGCTATAATAGAACTTGAAAATATATCATGTAGAAGAAGGTGAAAACATATCTACTATCTCAGAAATATGACATGAAATAATGGATTTAAGTTACAGAAATTCCAGTTTACTGTTAGAAAAAAATCCCTAAGAGTAAGAATAATTTTTAGTGACACCAATGGTAGATTCCCTTCCTAGATTTCTTAAAGGTCATATGTTGTGGATGCTTTGAGATTCCTGCACAGAGCAAGGGGGTAGAGTTGATGGTCTGAATAATCCTTTCCAATTTAGTGATCCTGTAATCCAAACAGCAAATATGGAGCTGAAAAATTTGAAACTTATACAATATAGGCAAAAATATGTAAGAGCTGTTTAGAGAAGGGTAAAAAAAAGATAGGTTCTTTTAACCTACACTAGTGATGTTTCCTAGTGGTTCCCCCATCCAAGTATTAATTAGATTCATATCTGCCTTAATATTGCAAGATGGTCAGCTCAGAGTTGTTATTCAGCTGGATTCTTAACTAGACTAAGGATTTCTGGTGAGTCTAATGGTGAACAAACATTCCTTTAAAAGAGAGAAACACTTTGTGGTGAAAAAAGTGACAGGCTGCAGTCTCTCTGGAGATCATCAGATTACCCACATGTGCGCCATTCAGCTGCTTTTTTTTTTTTTTTTTTTTGCATACA
Source organism: Protobothrops mucrosquamatus (assembly GCF_001527695.2). Taxonomy (NCBI): domain Eukaryota; kingdom Metazoa; phylum Chordata; class Lepidosauria; order Squamata; family Viperidae; genus Protobothrops; species Protobothrops mucrosquamatus. The sequence goes on from NW_015386230.1 coordinate 339,713, forward strand.
GATGGCAGGAAGTGTGTTTTTCAATATGCTTGTCATTGCCTGGGAGTTGTGGGATTCCATCATGCTTGATGTCACCTATATGGACTTTAAGTTCCACTGCGTAGCCCTTAATTGCTTTAGTTTTTTAAAAACAATTCTTTGGCTTTCTTTAAAGATCAAGAACCTTTGGACAGGCAAGTTTTATTGAAATCATTGAGTGTGTGTTCTTTAATCCTTTTTTAATTAATACAGTTTAACTATAAGTTCAAAGGATTGTATCTTTTGGAATATACAGTAAGAGGAAGATTATTGTTGGCTTTGGAAAGTTTTACACAAATTAGGGGCTCAGATGGACTTGATTTAACTCCAGAGAATCAAGCCCCATTGAATAAAACTGAAACTGATTTACGGATGAAATTAAAAATCATTATTTACAAGAAGGAGAAAAAAATAATGGATTTACAAATGAAAGATGATGACTCAACTATTGAAAAAGAAATACATATTATAAACCAGATGAGTGATTTGGATTATTGCCTTGAATTACAAAAAGGGTTTTCTGGAATTGCTACATAGGAAGTATAAAGGGGAATTGATAGAAATGAAGGAAAGAACTTTGAGAGAAAAGAAGAGAGTATGAGAAGGCAGATGCTAGAACTTTGAGGATTTTAAAGAAAATTAGCAGAAAGAAAAAAGAATACAAAATTAATTTATTTGATCAAGGTTAAAATAATGAGCTGCTATTTGGGGGGAATAGGATGATGACATGAATATTTCTGGTAATATTTTAATTGTTTTTTTAAATGGGACTGAATTTTGATTATTTCAAAAGAGGAAAGGGGGATCTGAAAAAAGGAAAAGATGGATTCAGATTTGACATACTAGATATAATTTGTAATACTCATATTATCATTTCTGATAACTCCTACTGGATTGTTGTTGATTAATAAGGATGGGTGAGATTTTAGAGATGGTTTATAGAAATGGGGGAAAGATATGAAATTAAGAGATGTTTGGCTTTATTTGATTAGTTTTTAATGTTGATTATATTTGATGGGGATGAAGGAGGAGGTTTCCTTTTTAGTTTTCTATTTTTATCTTTCTTTTTTTTCTTTTTTAATCTTTTAATTTTTTTAGTTTTTTAAATGTATCTGTTTATTTTGTAGTTGAATAAATTTACTTATGTAAAAGAATCTCTAATAAAATAATTGAAAAAATATACTAGACAGAAACAATAAACAATAAACAGAAACACAAACAATCTGTACTGTTACAAAAAGAGAGCATTGTTGCTTTACTTCCATATATCCCAATTGTATTAAAATACTATCTTACATCAAACTACAATGAAATGTAGCCTTGCAAACATTCAGGAAATTACTCTCAATAACTTTGTACTGTATAGCATTTGAAAAGATAGTAGTGCTAATTAGAGTTGCATGCTGTCTATCAGGCAAGCAATACCATAACTGATTTGTTCTCTCTTTCTCTTTTGGTAAATGTGTTTGATTAGCTTTACAAATGGAAATACATAGGAAAATCTGCATGAAGCCAGATTCTGATTCTTCCTTTTCCTATCATTTATTAATTTGATGTTTTAGCTCCAGTGGGAAATGGACTCTAAAACAAGTACCCTGCTAAAATCAGAAGCTAAGTGTAAAGCGATGAGCATCTGACTTTTTCTTCCATGAGCAATAAGAAAAGCAGAAACAAGTTCTATCATTGTACTGACCTTAACAATAAAAATGCCAGTATATTAGTAAGCTACTTCCTTATAATAAATAGCCAAGAATCCTGCTTTATACTGATAAAGAGGTAATGCTTAGGTTTGTCTATAGAAAGCCATACGTTATATACAAACATCATCATAAATTAAAATTGTAGGCTTTATATTAATCATGTTTAACAGTGAGACATATGCACTCTTCACGTCTCCTTTATCAAGACTTTATTCCTTTTGTCAGCTGCACCTCTCACAGAAGCAGCCATGTTTAACTGGCACGCATTAAGCATAGGACACCTTGCATTTTATACAAGAAGAATGGGTGGGAGCCAGAAAGCTATTTTAAGCCATCCCAAGGGCTGGTGTACACCTAATAGGAATGTTCAACTTTTTAAATCTGAACACCAGCATACAGTCCCCTCAGACATACGTCATGTTGTTTGCTTAGGGAAAATATCTAAGGAATTTAAAGGGAAAACAAAGGAATTTAGATTCTAACTTCATGGTTGTACTTTGCTTTTGAAAGTTGAAATAAACAAATAATATTGTCTTTTCTGTTTGTTGATCTGCTCGGGGAGTCTGTTTCTATTGATTTGGTACCTTCCCCCCTTCCCCATTTCTCCACTAATGACTTTGTAGCATTGTCTGTAATTTTGCTTTGTTGGTGGGCATTTGCCCTAGAAGATGATTAGCTTCTATTCTCTCTGACATATTGCTCTTGTGACTATTAATATTGTCAAATTAATATTTTATCATCTCCCCTGTTATGCTTTAATCCTACTTGATTGTTTGGATTTCTTTGATAACTTTTACTGGTATTTTGAACTCCTTGTTTTATTGATTTTTTTTGTTCATTTATTACAGTTGGTAAATGCTATGGGCATGATTTGTGGAAAGGAAAAGTTAGGGATGTTTAATATAAATTATAGCGCATATTGTTTATATCAAAGGGAAGCATCTTTGAAATTGTTCCAGGAAAATTACTCAATCGTGTGATTTGAGGAGGGGTATTTTCAAAGCAAATCAATGTGATTTATATTTCCAAGGCTAATGTGAAAATCAGAATGCAATTATCCTTCCTAATTCCCACTTGTCCAAAATTTTTGATGTAGTTTTGAGGTAGTTGTTGAAAGAACAAATAGTATTATTTATACATGTATAAATAAATCTTTTTTATAAGAAATACTTCAAAATACATTATCAGGGAGAAGATCTCCAATACTGAGTCCTTTTTCACCATAGTTTAAGAGGGTTACAGGCAAACTGGAATAAATTCAGAGATGGACAAAAAGGATGTTGAGGAGAGTGAAACAAAGTTCAAGAAGAGAGAAAGAATGAGAGGCAGAAAGTCCTAGATATGTTTAGGTTTGAAAAGAGAATCCCAAAATGTATTTGATAACTCTCTTCAGATTTTGAAAGAATGTTACAGAGAAAACCCCCCCCCAAAAAAAACCAAACCCCACCATCTTGCTTTCTACCATTTCAGGTAATAATGCAAAAAGATTGGACTCCCCTTCGCTGTATACATTCAGGTGAAACTTAATGAGCCACCTATGTAGGATGCTTTCATTGGACCTCTGTACTAATAGCAATAGCACTTAGACATATATACCATCCCATAACACAGGGGTTCCCAACTACGGGTGCTCGTACTCCCTGGGGGTGCAAGACAATATTCCAGGGGGTGCAAAAACTTGGGTTTTCAAAATTATAGTGTATATGCATAATTCGTTGCCGTTATTTTGAACTTGTGTAAGGGGTGCAAGAATATATCAGAAGCGTTCTAGGGGTGTGGGTATAGAAAAGGTTTGGAGCTGCTGCCATAGCGCTTTACAGCATTCTCTAGGCAGTTTACAATGTCAGCCTATTGCCCCCAGCAATCTGGTTCCTCATTTTACTGACACAGAAGGATAGAAGGCTGAGTCAACTTGTAGCCCATCAGGATCAAACTGCAGACTCTGGGCAGAGTTAGCCTGCAATGCTGCATTCTAACCACTGCACCATCAGGGCTCCCAAGGAAGAAGATGAACTTGATAGCCTAAACAGCCCCTTCAAACTCTAGGAATCTCTATTTTTACATAAAATATTTTTTTTCCCCAGGAAAAACTGATCTCAATTTTGTGCCAGTGTATTTGATTTCTGTTTCTTAAATTAAAAACCACCACAACAACAGCAACCCACACATGCACACTTTGGTCCTTTGAAGTAAAAATTCTAGGGTTTGTATCTGGGACTTTTAATATTAATTTTAAATTCTACCTGCTATGATCTAGTCCTTCCTCTGCTTTAAGTCCCGTTGATTATCCTTAATTCTGTTGGAACATAACCCTCCATTCCCTGTGTCAAGTATAAGCTATTTTCAGCCATGGAGGAAAATGGCAGGGGAAGTGAAGGAGGGGGGGGGAGATAATTTAATTTTTAATGCAGACTAGTCTAATTAGCACTTCCTAAAATGATATAATACTTCAAAAGAATTACCCTTCACTTCTCCACATATTTTGTGATTTAGTTCTCTGTATTAAAAATGCTTATTTTGGGCACAACTGAATGTAGGACGGATGTTAAGGAAAATTATTTGCAAAAAAAAGTCATATTTAAGGGAAATAGAGTACTAAAACTGAGTACAGTTTCAGGCAGACTTTTAAAAAAGCTTTGTATGGGACTAGAACAGAATGAATTGAACTTAAACAAATATAAGTAGTACAAAACCTGAAACAGATTTACTAGTTCCTGTTAATTAATATAATATCCAGTGCTGGTTTCTTATGGAACTTCTTATACTTCTAAATTCAACTGAAGCCCTTTATATATACTTTTAGTGGTTTGGGTATTGATTTCATTATGGTTCTTTCTAGGTAATTTATAGCACATGATGTAGCCCACAAGCAAACTGACACATAAAACGCATTAATCAAATGTATAACACTGTTTATCTCTTTCTTGAACTGATTGATTATTTGAGCAAATGTGGATGTAACTTTACCTGTGCAACTAAAAGTATTTGTAGGAATGTGATCACCAGATTTTTCCCAAATTAACTTTCAAAGACAATCTTTGAAATTCTTGGTCAGAAAGAATGTGTAGAATTTTGTTTTGTTTTTTATTTGTTTTTAAAAAGACATAATGTGAATCTCTCAGGGGTTGCTACAAAGAAGAGGGAGTCAAGCTATTCTCCAAAGCACCTGAAGGCAGGACAAGAAGCAATGAATGGAAACTAATCAAGGAAGAGAAGCAACCTAGAACTAAGAATAAATTTCCTGACAGTTAGAACAATTAACCAGTGGAACAACTTGCCTCCAGAAGTTGTAAATGCTCCAACGTTGGAAGTTTTTAAGAAGAGATTGGACAACCGTTTGTCTGAAATGGTATTATAGGTTTCCTGCCTGAGCAGGAGGTTGGACTAGATGACCTCCAAGGTCCTTTCCAATTCTATTATTGTATTGTATTGTATTGAATGTGTTTTTAAGGCCCAAGAGGGTGTCTGCATATTTTTTATGTTTTTTAATGTATCTTTTGCAAAAGAAAAAGAAGTCAAAAGACATTTAGAAGAATTTAGATTATATTAGAATACTAGATTCACAATTTTCATTATTTCCCTTTTTTTTCTTTATGGGTTTTTCTGTGTAGGTCAAGTAAGAAACCATTTGTCACTTCTCAGTTTCACTCTCTTAGCTCTAGTGAACTCTGCAGTGGTTTATATGCCAAGGTTGTCTGATTTCAGCTTCTGTGCATTCGATGGATTTTGGTTGATCACCAATTTGAAATGTGGGTGATATTTTGAGTATGTTAGCATCAGCTTTCTAGACATTTTAAATTAAACTCAAAATATGACTTTAACACCCCCAATAACAACAGAGACATTATCTCTATTTAAAGATGCCAAATCCTTTTCTTGAAGAGTGCCCTGCATACACAGTGAGATCAGCATGATGGTGATGATGGTGATAATGATGCTGAGAGATAGATAGATAGAACTCTCTCCCCCGCCCCGGTTCCTACATACAATTAGATTGGCATGGCCTTTCTAACATAGATACAGAATTTGAGAAAGTGGTATGAATTTCTGCAATGAAATAAATCTAAAAAAGCACATTCCTCATATTTATTAAACAAAATAGTTGTGCCCTATCATCATATAATATTGCATGAGACACATTTTTATAATACTAATAAAATCTACCAGGAATAGGTTTTAGTGTTAGATTTCTTTGGCAAAAGAAAAAAACTTAGGAGCAATTTGGAAGAACTTGAAGAAATATAAGTTCCATAGACTCAAATTGAATCATGCTCTCATCAAAATCAGTCATCAGTACAATAAAAAAAAATCTATACTGATAAAGAATAGGCATCTCTCCAACTTTGGTGTAGTATTTTTTTAAAAAAACAACCATAAAAGCATGTATTTTATATTTTCATTATCCATCCATTTCTAGAGAGTTGGCATATACCTCAATGCAACATAGGTATTTACAAAAACATTTTTAAAATATGAAGAAACTCTATATAGCCTATATATAAAATAATGTTGAATACTGACCAGCATATCTTCAAGAAATAAGTTAATATTTGCTAAACAAGGATGTCAACACTGCAACAATCTCAACTTCATTTTCGGTTGCCACATATTTAGAAAGAAGGAGGGAGTGGCGAAGTTCTAATACAAAGGCAGATTGCAATATTTAGTGCAATAGAAAGGATATCCGTTATTGGATGCCACCTGGGTAAAAAGTATTGATGTGAAAACTGATAGATTGATACCCAAATTCTATAGCAAACATCCAAATAAACCGAGAGGGGACTCTTAACTTTTATTCTAGTTTGAATTGCAGGATTTCTCATTTCTTTAAAGGGAGCTGAATGTCAACACTGCAACGACCTGAACTGAAGCCATTTTCACTTCGTTTTCGGTTGCCACATATTTAGAAAGGAGGAGGGAGGGGCGTAGTTCTGAGTTAGCCAAAACAATTCTCATGTATGGGAACCAAGGTCATTACTGATAACATTTTGGTAGGCTGGAGAGCTGGGAGGAGTGCCCGCATTTTCTAATAATTGATGAATGTGATTTATGACACCTAGTTGGAGTGGGAATTGCAATTTGTAATTTTGTAACCAAGGGGAGGGGAATTTAGTCTTGGGTTCACCTTTGTATGTGCCGTTATTTTGTAGCCAAATAAAAATGTTCTTTGAGGAAGAATTCCTTGCCTTGAAGTTCTTTTAATTGGTCTCATCTACCTGAACCATGACAAAGGAACAAAAACAGATAATAATGAAGTTGTAAGATAGCAACACAGACATCTGCAGGAGAGGGATAAATAACAAGATTTTGATGTTGCACACAGACTCTGCCCTTTACTTAGTTGCATGCAGGGTCATGATCCAAGTACAAAAAGGTGAAATGTATGTCATGACATCATGATGCACATTTTATCATTTTGGTTTTACCATGGTCAGCAACTCATACAGTATCTATGGATAGCAATGTAAATGATTTGTAGAAATGAAGGTAGGCTGAAGGTGCAAAATTGCTAGATATGAAGTTAAAAAAGAAGATAAAGGTTAGGATGATTTGTTCTGTAATAAGAACCAAAAATACTTCATGCCTGATTTGGAAAATACATATGACATGAGCTATTTTTTAATCTCTCATTGGAAGCTAGAAGGTAGTTAATGTGTTTTCCAAAACTGGCACGAAGTATTCTTTTTCCCTCTCTTATTATGAAAGTGTCATATCCGGTTGGTGTTATAATAGGTGTGTGTGGGGGGTGTCTTTGTGCATTTGTGTCTCTCTCTGTGTGTGTATTATAAGGATTTTTCCTAAATAAGTTTGTATATACACACACAAACACATATTTGCAAAAAAATGCCTGTAATCTAATCAATGGGAAGACATGTCAATCTTTTATATTTAATCAGTTTTTTAAAACTTACATAAAATTATTTTCTAATCTTCTAATACTGTTTTATCTATAATTAAATTGATTTTTTTAGCAAAAATCAAGGTAATATAAATGGAAAATATATAGGAAAACTACATGGAAGAGAGAAAGAGGGAGAGGGAGAGGGAGAGGGAGAGGGAATAAGTGCATATCTGTAATACAATCCAGGTGTCCTTTCTTTTCTTGACCCTCTTGTTGCATTGCAAATTTACAAAATTAGAACAATATCGTTTATTAACATCTTTATATAAAAAAAGTTCTGATTCAGATAGAGCTGATGGACATGTGAACATCTTGCTAATAGTTCATCAAATAAATTTAGCACCAGCTGTTGTTAGGCTAAGGCAGGGGTAGTCAACCTTGGCTCTTTTATGACTCGTGGACTTCAACTCCCAGAATTCCTGAGCCAGCTAAGCTGGCTCAGGAATTCTAGGAATTGAAGTCCATGAGTCATAAAAGAGCCAAGGTTGACTACCCCTGGGCTAAGGCAAGAGTCTGTACATAAGCTCTTGTAGATGGTACTGTAATTATTTTTGTTCATTCATTCATTCATTATCATCAGTGTGTATGATATGCCACTAAATAAAAAGACTTATAATCTAAAATTCAACAAAAGGGAAATAGTCAAAGAGAAACCGGAGGCAGGCGGCAAGCAAAATAATAAAAAAAAAATGCTTATATCATTCACAAACCTGCATAAAGTTACAAGTCCAGTAGCACAGTGATGTGGTAAGTAGGGGATTTAGAAGGGTAAAGATAGCCTTTAAAACTGTTTCTAAACTACTAGAAAGGGGGGAAATCTATCTCAACTGCAACAGTAATTTATTGCATAATGAAAACCTTACCATGGGAAAGGCATAGTTTGCTATCTATGCTAGATTTATCTAAAGTAGAACCTGTAATAAGTTTTTCATTGAAAACCAAAGAGTGTGAGGTGAACTCTATGGATAAAAGGGTCTTGCAAGTATTAAAGCTGTGTACAATAGGGTGAGGACCTTGATTTGTGCAGCTCCACATATTGATAATATTTTTCTTCAACGTTTCTTTGAAGAACTACTTTATTAAACAGCATAGGGAACATAATAGAGCCTTACGGGACACCATAGTCCAAAAATAATGCAAGCACCAGTCTTTGGACAGTACCGACAAAAAGATATCCTACATTGTAGCCAAATCTTGACAATATTCAAATGGATAAATCAGCCATTTAAATTAAACTAAAACAGCAGTAAACTTATTTGATTTTTGTAAAAAAACAACTAGTTATAAACTGCACGAAGACAAAGCATTGTGCACATTAATATTTAGAATATATTGTTGCATCTTAAAAACACTTGTTACTTTCTTATTACTACAAAAATAGCCCTTTCCATCTCCAAAGTAGATGTGTCTTGTTACTTCCAGTTTGAGATTCCTGTGCATCTGGAATCTGTGGGAAGTCTTTCAGTTCACAACAGGTTGAATTGTCTTTTTCTGAGAAGGAGAAAAAAATACTTTCAAAATGTCAAGTAACTCCTACGAGGAGCATATAATAGGCTAGTGTTGTACAATAGCAAACACAAAGATAGGTTACCAAGGTAAAGTGACGCTTCCCAGAAAGTCCCTAATATGAGACAGCCTCTTCTAAATCAAAACATGACAGAAATTATTTTATTAGTCTCCCAACACTGTGTATGGATTATTACAGAGGATATAAGGAATGATGTGATTATTTATTTCAGATAGTGTGACTTGCAAAATGCAAATATTAGCTGCTTGCCCCCTTACTCAAAAGACAATGTAAAAACTTCTTATGAATCCTAATAAATTGTTCCCTAGAGGGGAATGGCTCAGTGGTTAATGTTGATGAACTTGTCAGGTAGAAAGCTGACAGCCCAGGTTTGAGACCCAAGCAGCGTGTGATGGGGCGATTACTTGCCCCAGCTTCTGCCCACCTATCAGTTTGAAAGCATGCTAGTGTAAGTAGATAAATAGGTACCACTTCGATGGGAAGGTAACAGTATTCTGTGTGCCTTGGCATATATGGTAGTTATGCTGGCCACATGGCCATGGAAATGTGTTTGGACAATGCTGGCTCCCTCAGCTAAGAAAAGGAGATGAGCACCATCCTCTAGAG
>NW_015386230.1:350914-352408 GCF_001527695.2 Protobothrops mucrosquamatus
TTATCCTATTTCTAGGGTAGGGTCCCTAGAACACTAGGGTCCCAGTGTTGGTTTGGGGTTCTGCAGAAATCTGTATTACACTCAGTTTATTTCAGCTGCTTCTGGTCTTGAAGACAACTCTAGCTGATAGACTCAGGGCCCACCCTGTGATATGAGAAGCCTGACAATAAGGGCTCCTTTGCATTCCTTTTTCTTTCTTTCTGGGGGGGTGGAAGGAGGGGGGCATTAAGCAGGGTTGAATTGCCATATGCTGACAGAGAGATGAGAAATCTTGGAGGCTTGATAGCCTTAATCCCTGCCGCAGAAATGTATAAAATTTCACGGCTAAGCTGCCAGAAAAGCTAAGACCACACCAGGAAAGCCGTCTGCATACAAGAAGATACCTGCCAGGTCTTGTCTGCCAGAGCCTGGACTAATGATGAATACACAATGTCCCAATCAATCAAACTGGATTTGCCTTTGCCCCGGGTCTAGGTGAGGTCTGGTATGAGGTGACCATAACTGTCAAGCATGCAGTAGCTGTGGCCAAGAAAATGACTGCATATTTATACATTTTCTTAAAATGGGGATGAATAAATGTCTTTATTTATTAACCAAATGCCTCACTGTACACCCTTACAATGGATCAGCCTGTGCATGCATGTATATTTCAATCAAAGTAAAATATTAGGGGTCCTATTTTTAGATATATTTTTTCATGTGCAGGTAAAAATTGTGTTTAAATATTCATATATTGTATGTACAAGCATATGGATATTCTTTCATTTTTTATTTCCAATATGTTCTTGTTTGGAGCTTTGCATATGATTCTAATACAGCCACTTGCAATATGATCACATCAAGAACTGAGAAATACAGCATTTTAACAAAACTAACCACAACTTTCATTATGATCTTTAAAAAAATCTTGCAGAGGGAATAGATTTCGTTGTATCCCCAGTATTAATTCTCCTTCATTATCATTATGGTCTGTCATATAAATTGGCTGCATTAACATTTAATAAAGGATATATTTGCGTGGCAAACCACAATAGCTCCACATGCAAAGTAGCAGCAAGCTTTAAAACAAAACCACGTGTTATGCGGTATCTGTGTTTATTTTATAGATTTTACTGTCTATTGTAATGGCTAAGTGTCATAATCCTACATCCTGATCCAGTCTTGAGCCTGCATTGTGATGCATAAGAAACTTTTAAAATTATGGGAGGTTCCTCAATCATTTCTGTAGAAAGGGAACATTTGAATGTTATTTTGAAGCTGATTATAAATCTCTTCTGCACCAAGGAATTTTGTCAATCGTTCTTTAACTTATGTTTTTTTCTTGTTTCAGCTAATAGTTGATGTGGAGGTCTAAATGCAGCAGTACTTCTATCCATTCTATCAGCAAACCAATATGCTTCTTTAATTAGTTACTTAAATTGCTGTTATTGCAGGTATTATTGAAGTCAAACATATATGAGGTGTTTCACCCTTCTGTCAAAGTATTTTGGGCTT
>NW_015386230.1:353896-375597 GCF_001527695.2 Protobothrops mucrosquamatus
TCAGGCAAAACTTCTGAGGAAATGCAAGGAATGACAAAAACATAATAATAAGAACTAACAAAACTTCTTAAAGGTGAATTCTAAAATGGGAGAAGCCCCCAATACTGCAATTAGTATAAACATACCTTATAGTTCTACAGATAGTGCCTGTTTCATTGGTCATCAGCTACTGTTCATTCAGGTGGAATTGGACCTACTGTACATTGGTAGATTCATTAAAATAACTGAAATATAAATTGTTTACCTGAAAATCAGTTGCATTCGTCATTGTTACCACCAGCATAATGAGAGTAACATTATTGTCATGGATAGGTCATTTCCTGGAATAATTCAAGCTGGATCTGACTGACTTCCCATGCAAAGACAGGACTAGTTAAGATGGAATACAAGGTTTTCTTGAATGCTTGGAGTGAATATCCAGGCAATATAATCATAATCTTGTTGAGGCACTAAACTCAGTGTAGAGTTGTGAAGTGTGAAAGGTCTGACACCATCACTTTTAACTACAATCTTCGGCTTTGGGGGACATAGAATATTGCTGTTGTTTGTTTTGTTTTTTTCTGAGAAGCTTTAGAGAATGAATAAACTGTTAAATGATACAAATCTCACATAAATTGTGCCTACTATCTGTAGTGAAGGAGGCAGAAAGGATTGTTATTGCATTGTCAATAAACTGCTCAGAACAGGCAATTTGTGGACTGTCCTAGGGTAATGTAGAGCAGTGTTTCTTTTTTCTCTCTCTTAGGAGCCCTTCCCACCATAAAAAATTATTCAGGACCCCAGTAGAGCTTTTTTTTGTATGGGTCATATTTATCAATATTTACCATATTTAAAAATTAAAATTGACACATTTGCTGCCACTAATACTTCTCATAATTGTTTGATGGCATTTTAATATTGGGTTATTTTTCGACATAGACTGGCTAATAATTTTGAGTTTGTGACTCCTGAGAGGATCTTGGGGGATCCTCAGAGGTCCTCAGACCATCCTTTGAGAAACACGTAGCAGATTCATCTGGCTATGAAGATTCCTGCAGAAATTTGTAAAGTACTTTGAGGAAAATCAGTTATTTTTATTTTAGGTTACATGCCACATAATCAGTTAATTTTGGGAACATTTCCTAAAAAAGTTTGTGGGATCAATTAAGTTCTTGTAGGCTGAAAAAATGAACATCATTGGGGATAATAGATATTTTCATCAGATTGAACTGAAAATATGATCTAAATGATTTTACTTAAATTACACTGGTCTTCTGTAGTGGGTTTTCAGACTCCAATTTTAGATTACCTAAGAGGTCATACATGCTATGGCTTATATATATGTTGTATTAGATTATATTGATTGACAGGGATTTTGGGTGTTCTTGATTATATACTGTACCTATATGCATACATACACACATAAATAATTAAATGCTTCTTTAATTAAATAATATATTTTAGATATAAAATTGTATTAGAAAAAATGGAAAAGAGTAAGCCTCAAAAACTTTACTAATCAATATATTTTTCCATGGTTGACATCAAAATACTATCCAGTGAAAATCAGAAGTTGGGTTTTCCTACTCACCATAATAAGAAATTAAAGATATCCTTAACTAGCTTTCTCCAGCCTTGTTCCACAAAGAAATAATCATATAAGATTTTTAAAAAAGAGAAGGGAAGAATGTTGCTCCCTTTTTGTCTTTGAAAATTGATACCTATGACAAAAAACAAAAGCAAAATGCTGAAGCCCCTAATTAAATATGACTTTGGGATCTCTGCAAGTATCTTCTTTAACAGAATAACAGAGTTGGAAAGGACCTTGAAGATCTTCTAGTTCAATCTCCTACTCCTATACCATTTCAGACAAACGGTTGTCCAATCTCTTCTTAAAAACCTCCAGTGTTGCAACACCCACAACCTCTGGAAGTAAGTTATTACACTAACTAATTGTTCTCACTGTCAGGAAATTTCTCCTTAGTTACAAGTTGGTTGTCTCCTTATTTATTTATTTATTTATTTATTTATTTATTTATTTATTTATTTATTTATTTATTTATTTATTATTTGAATTTATATCCTTGGTTAGTTTCCATCCATGGCTTCTTCTCCTGCCTTCAGGTGGTTCTTCTTTTCGTAGCAGTCCCTTAGATATTGTAACACTGCTATCATGTCACCCCTAGATATGAGAGTTGATGTATTTTTTATGTTTTTAACATGATAGATGCCCAAAGTTGCTCATTAAGTGGGCATTTGTATAAATTGAATAAAATAAAATCATTAGCTAGTTCACATTCCCAATGTGGAAAACACATTGATCTCCCTTCACTACTCATTTTCATGTTTAACAAATCAACTGCTTATTGCCTCTGTGCGTTTTCTGTTAGTATAACAAAAAAAAGTACAAAACTACAAGTTATGCATGTCTGTAGTGTGGAAAGAGCCATCTGAAATAAAATGTGGCTGGCTTTACATTGTTCTCTGGACATGGTATACAGAGGATTAAAAACAACAACAACCTTGTAATAGACTGCTTGATACTGGATGAGGATATTGTCCCTAATGAAATGCTAATACTAGCATGTCATAATAAAAACCCTAATTGTGTGAGTGATATGGAGGTATGTTCTTTATCTACCATCTCTTTGCCTCTAAGCCACTTCAGTGTTCCCTCACAGGAACAATATAGGAGTCACCATATCAGATGACCCCTACTACATGTTACTGATACTCATAAATTTTAATCTAGCAAATTCAATCTTTCTTGGCACAAGAAAGAATTTTAAATCTTGATGCTTCAATCTTGGTCCTCAGTCAAAAAAAAAGTAGTGATGATATAGCTATCAGATCAAATGCATTTTAGGTGATTTTGTTGGAATGGATTAAAATGTATATCCTTGTAATCAAAAGGAAAGGAATGAAAGCAATACATTTCTGTGAGTCTTCTTATTGCAGTGGTTCAACACTTGCTCCCCCTCCCCATTTGCTCATCCACTGTCTGGAAGAATCTTAGCAGTCTATTTGAGGCTGCAGGTAATATTTTCTAAAGTACCTGTATTATATAAATGATCTGGTAAAACAACTAGAACATCTGATCGTTTGTAGCATGAAAATGGAACAATCAAAACTATAGGCATCAAGAAGCAAAGGAGCTTCCTGTGATTATGTTTCGAAGCAATGCATTGATTTGGCATTCTTAAGGAGCCCCAGATGTCTGATTTTATAATGCAATTTACAGAAGTTAATAAAGAGGCAAATTAATCAGTTGCCCACATATATCACATTTATATGTGTGCAAAAAACTTTAAAAAAACATTTAATCATACCAACTTATGATAACAATGATGATGATGATGATGATGATGAGTTAAAAGATAATGTGCTTGTCCCCTTTCCCTCCCTTAAATTGTATGTTTATTTATTTTTATTTATTAAATTTATATGCTACCCATCTTGTTAAAACCAAAGAACGAAGATGACGTTTGCTGTTTCAAACATGGACCTGCTCCTTATCTCTGCTATTTTTTATCTTTCTCTTTACCCTTCAAGCTTAATGGTGGCCAGTGGCAGCCATGCTAACTTATCCCTTAATAATACAGTAATGAAACAAAACTTTAGAAATTAGCTTACTGCAGTCCAAGAAATTACGTACCATTTCTCCATATTCAGGACAATGTTGTTTCTTTAAAAAAAACACATCAGTTTGCCAAATTATTATCCACATATTGCAGAATAAGGGACTGTAACACACTTGATTCCACCTAGGAAATACAATATATGGCAGAAGGAGTATGTGTTGCAGGGGCTGTTGCATTATGTTTCAATGGTTGCTTTAAGTTCAAGCTATTTTCTAATTTTGTCTATGTTTTAATTTAGAATTGCATTACATTTTATAAGCCACACAGAGTCTGTTTGGGAGAGAGAGAGAGAGAGAGAGAGAGAGAGAGAGAGAGAGAGAGAGAGAGAGAGAGAGAGAGAGAGAGAGAGNCTAAGGAGAAACTTCCTGACAGTGAGAACAATTAACCAGTGGAACAACCTGCCTCCAGAAGTTTTTAAGAAGAGACTGGACAGCCATTTGTCCGAAATGGTATAGGGTTTCCTGCCTGAACAGGGGGTTGGACTAGATGACCTTCAAGATCCCTTCCAACTTTACTATTATTATTATTATTATTATTATTATTATTATTATTATTATTATTATTATTATTATTATTATTATTATTATTATTATTATTATTATTATTATTATTATTGCAACTGGGATTAAAAATGGGAGCTCTCCTATTTGTGCTTTTACGCTCAGGAGAAGTTACAGGGAAAGAGAAGGGAGGGGAAAAGTCTTAGATTAGCAAAGTTCTGCTTACAAGTGTTGTATTCTATTCTAAATCTAGGTTATGCGAAGAACTTAGTCTATTTTTTTTAATAAACTGGGAATCTAGGGTAACCATCAAGTCATTGTTAATAGTATCTGGGTGAAAAATGACTGTGGATTTAAATTTTAGAGTATTATTACAGAAATGATTTCTAAGTCATAGATTTGAAACTGGATTCAAAAAAAAGAAAACAAAAGTAAGAGAAAATGAGACAAGCTGAGAAAGTCATATACATGGTTATTGGTCTGCAGTAATCTGATCCATTCATTTTTGTTACACTTATTCTGCTTGTGAAACCTTGATAAGACTCTGAGTTTCCATGTTTGAATGTTCTTGATACTTCAGAATTAGTCATCTCAAAATTTTCATCATGCTCTCTTTATCTATATTACAGAGACCAGTCTCTATGGCACCCTTTCCTAATTATTTGGCATTCCCCTGAAGGTATTTAGCATAAACAAAGGCTTTTTCTTGCTACATTTTAAATCATATGACAGTTGCTCCCCACAATGTGTGTGAGTAGTTCATCTCTGATCTTTAAATATGGCTTTGAGGTAAAAATGTTATTATGTGCTCTTATGCAAGACTCATTTTTGGAGGGGGATCTTTCTGATAAAACCACAGCATCGCCCAGTAGTATCGATTTTTTTCTGTTTCAGGTTATTTGTGTCTTAATGACACATTTGTTACAAGATAAAAATTACCTGAATGTTCATAAGCAAACAAAGTCAAAATGTGGTACATATATAATGAAATGTTTCATGATTTTTTCCTGAAATATAAAAATCAAATGATTTTTATTTTTCTCTCTAATTATGAATATAAATTTGCTCAATAAATGGCTAGACATTGGCTCAGAGCAAATAAGGTATCATCATCAAAAACATTGGATTGTGATTCCCTCTTGAGAGACATAAAACAGACTTTTTTTTATTGGTAGGGCAGTCATGAATACAAATCTGAAAATGGGACAAGCCACACGTACAAGAGACATACATATTTTTGCTTGCAAAATGCTAGGTCACTCTATTAGATATAATCAGAAGCTTAAGCATTTCTAAAAATCTTATAAAATGATTATTGATTGTGCTCAAATTAGGAAGAGTTTAAAAGAAACACTTTGTTCTTTAGTCTGTTATTACATCCTGCAAAATAGTTTATATATTGACAATTTTATACTGACAACCCTGTACATTTTATCATCACAACTTTCCTCTAAGAAGTTAATTTCAAATTCTGAAAGACTGAAAGTTCCTCTGAAAGACTTTGTAAGATTTGAGCATCAGGTAAAAAAAAAAAAAATCTTTACTACACCAACTTGATTTTCTGCTCATTCAGAATTATGTTCTCTACTGATCATTCAGATAACTTCTGATGAAATACACCAGAATCATATTTCAATCTCTTTTACAAGCTAAGCCAATAAGATCATGGATTTGAGTTTTACAGCTGTTTTCTACTGTATATTACACCATTTTCCTACTTGCACTGTTCTGATTTTTTGCTTCTGTTATTTTCTCATATCTCTACTGTGTGTCTTTACTAAAAGGAATTCAGAAGCCTCTTTCACATTATTTAGCCACCAACTATTGTCTTATAGCCATTGTGGGCACATTAAAAGATTGTATGGTTAAAGTGTGGTTGAGTTTATCTCAGAGGTATCAATGGGGAGAAACATTGGAATCTGCAGCAGTACTTTCCCTCTCATTTCTAAATAATTTTCAAGTGTGTCTTGATAGCTGACATAAATTTCATCAAACTGCCATCTGAAGATAACCAATAACCTATCAGTCAAGGAGTTCCTTATGGAACCTAAGGGTAACACATAGGGAAAGAAATATATAGTGGAATTCCAAAGCAAAGAAATAGGAACAGAGGAGATATGTGTTTAGTTGCATTGTTTTGTACTATGGGGTCCTTGATGCTCTCTGAGCTTGTTTTTTTTTCTGCTGTTGTTTCATTACCCAGCTAAGTAACATCATCAGTGTTAGAAGGAATTCTATCATTGATGATGTTATCTGGTTAGGCAATGAAACATATGCAACAACAACAACAAAATCAAGCACCAAGAACCCCACAGCTCAACCCTGAGCTACAAATATTCTTTTCTGTTGGTACCATTTTTGTACATTTGTAATTTTGTGTGAGATAGATGGAAACAGAGAATTTAAAGTCTGTCTCTGGCATGCATACCCCCAACACACTGTCCTGTGTTACCTATGGCCACCAGGACCAAAAAGGTTATCCAGCCTTACCCTGAAATGCACTAGAGTTCTATTGTACACTTAAGGTTTATGCAATTAAGTCTTTCAGAAAAATACCATTTCCCCTCATATTTTAAAATAGTATTTACAGAGTGTGGCAAGCATTTCCCCAGCTGTTTTAACTTCAGGTAAAAACTCTGAAGTGGTGTCAGATGATAGTTTCTGAAATGAATAAGGGCTATCTTTTCTCCATCATATGGAAACACAAATTGCCATACCATGAGAATAACTAATTGTATTCAATGCATTCTGAAATCAATCTGCCCAAAGTAACTAGTAGTATTAGTAATGTGGGCATTTACTAATGGCAAATAGTTTGTTCACTACCAACCTTCTTCCCCTCACTCCCAATCATCCTAAAGGGATGGTTGGTAATGTATTGAAACATGACAGAAATTACTGAGTAAATTCACATAAAGGAGAAAAATTCTTCAGAAGAAAATGTCACAGGTAAACCAAATGCACAGGTATAGTATAGGTGGTACCTTGCTCAATAGTAGCAACTGTGAGAGAGATCTTGGAGTCCTAGTGGACAATCACTTAAACATGAGGCAGCAGTGTGCTGCAGCTGCCAAAAAGCCAACACAGTGCTAGGCTGCATTAACAGAGGGATAGGATCAAGATCACATGAAGGGTTAATACCGCTTTACAATGCATTGGAATACTGTATCCAGTTTTGGTCACCATGATGTAAAAAAGATGTTGAGACTCTAGGAAGAGTACAGAGAAGAGCAACAAAGATGATTAGGGGATTGGAAGCTAAAACATATAAGGAATGGTTGCTGGAATTGGGTATGTCTAGTTTAATGAAGAGAAGGATGAGGGGTGATATGATAGCAGTGTTCCAATATCTCAGGGGTTGCCACATAGAAGAGGGAGTCAAGCTATTCTCCAAAGCACCTGAAAGCAGGACAAGAAGCAATGGATGGAAACTAACCAAAGATAGAACTAAGAAGAAATTTCCTAACAGTTAGAACAATTAATCAGTGGAACAACCTGCCTCCAGAAGCTGGGAATGCTCCAACACTGGAAGTTTTTAAGAAGAGACTGGACAGCCATTTGTCTGAAATGGTATAGGGTTTCCTGCCTGAGCGGGGGGTTGGACTAGATGACCTCCAAGGTACCCTCCATCATCATCATCATCATCATCATCATCATCATCATCATCATCATCATCATCATCATCATTATTATTATTATTATTATTATTATTATTATCATCATCAGCAGCAGCAGCAGCATCATTATTATCATTATTTATTATTATTATTATTATTATTATTATTATTAGTAGTAGTAGTAGTAGTAGTAGTAGTAGTAGTATAAATGGATACGTTTGTCATATACTGGAATATGTCTTTGGTTAAATAGTGATGGAAAGAACTTTACTTCTATAATTCCATTTTCCCTTCTTTCTATATAAGTCTGTCAGTGTGTGTATGTGTTTTTATATTGCTAGGAATATAATTTTTTTTAAAAGGCTGTTGTGATACACAGTAGAATAATAGTTGCTACCCCAAGGATTGGCCAAATAGATTTTTCCTTCCCAAGGAGAAAAACCACATAATGTTTTTCATCAACATCCATTATATCTGGGAACACAAATAAAGTACACATGTCTCTATTCCCTCATTTCACCATTGTTCCCTGTGCCAACTGAGGTAGCTGCTTCATTCTGCTTAATAGGACTGCTGGCCCTTGGTCAAATGACTCCAAATTCATTATATCACTATCAGTCTGAATCTTGGGACAATGGATTCACACCCTTACAAACTGAACATGTAGCACGTCACAGCATGATAAAACTACATTTTTTGCTATTAGCAGAAAAGTAAAAAGCCTTGTGGGTGTTTTAAGAACTGCCCTCCCGACAGATAAACTGGCTCCCACATCTGTTGGCATTTGGCAGTCTTCACTGCTGTCCTAGATAAATACATTTACTTTCCCTTTATTGAAGTGGCTGCCCAAACTGTTGTGAAATCAGTTAGGGAGTGAGCAATGGGTGTGGTTTTTTGGAGAAAGAAAAGGACATCTTAGTTTCTGAGGTAATCTTCCTCAGGGTTAATTTGTCGATGCAACTTGATTGAAGTTGGTGATGACAATGAGCAGCAGGTACTAAAATGTGCCACCCACACATGGGAAGTTGGCAGTGGACAATCTTCAAAATGATCTATAAAAAACAAACTCAGCAGAAACTTCATTCTAATGTTCCCTCCTGCTGCAAACTCTTCCTTTGTTGCTTTCTATCACTGAGACAACTGGGGAGGGGATAGAAATTGTGGGTTGGGAGCTTAGTATTAAGTATCGGTCTTAATTCTCACAAAACAAGACATGCCAAGCATCTTACTCCCTCAAGTAATGTGTGTTGCCTTAGTGGAATTCCTTGATTTCTTTAGATGTGTGTAGGGAAAGTCATGTGGCATCCGATCATTTAGTCTCTTTTCTCCTAACATCTTGCAGAGGAGGAGAATGAATAGTATATTATTTCAGCAGCATAATTGCACATTTTGTGAAAAGTGAAGCAAGGCTATCTTTCATGCTACCCCCACTACAAAAGTAACTAAAAAGGAATCCCCTCCCCACCGTTTTGAACAAATGCAGCCCTATAGCAAGTCAGGCCACCTTGGACAGCAGTGATTTTCAGTCACAGGACTGCCTGGAAAGCCAGAAAAGCCACAGAGTTAATAAGAACCAGGAGAGAAAGTGAAGGCTAAACCAAGAATCCAAGGGCAGAATTTTCTAGAATGGCTTGGCTGTGGGAGGTCTGGCTGAGTCATGCATAGCCAGAAGTTGGCCTGGCACCTTTAAAGCAAAGGATCAGATTGAGGGCTTGGCATAGGAATCGTGGCCTGAATTTTTAAACTCCTCACACATTTTTAAGCCAGTCATTATGCCAGCAAAGTCTGAGATTAGTATCAGTATCTGTCTATTTGTCTGGCTATCTATCCCAGTATTACTCAACCTTAGCAACTTTAAGGTGGGTGGACTTCAACTCCCAGAATTCCTCAGCCAGTCATGGCTGGCTGGGGAATACTGGGAATTAGTCCACCTGCCTTAAAGTTGACAAGAAACACTGATCTATCCTTTCTATGTGTAAGTGAAGTCTCCCATAAATATCATGGGAATTAATTTGTGCACATCCTTATTCTGTGTCAAAGCAGTGTTATGCATGATGCATCTCTATGCTTCCCAAGTCTATATAGTGTGTAAATCAGTCACTGTGGACAGATACAGACAATCCTTTGGGGAGCACTACGAGAAAGAATAGTGGAGGAAAACATGCTTTCAAATGAAGGGGAAAGACCCACATATGCCTGCATTAACTTGGGCCTCTGAATAACAGAAGCAATGAAACAGAACCATACTGGAAACAGGTATGGACAGAAGTTTTCCATATTTGCTGTTTGAGTGAGCTGTTGACAAATATTCAGAATTAAATACTCTGCATATTACAGAGAGTCAGGAAAGAAAAACATACCCAGAAAAGTTGCTGTAATTTATTAGTGCACCAAACAAGAAGCCTTTCACATTTAATCAGCTGCAGCTGTATCACATTTGATCTATTCTTAGCCAAGCAATTCATTAGGGTTTATATTTTCTCTTTTAGACAAAGCTAAGCTATGGTGCAGGATACTTGGACTCCCCCCCCACACATAATATTTTTGGGATCATTCCTGTTACAGACAATACTCCAAACCATCTGCCTACTAGGTCTAAAATGGAACTGGATCTCTATGCTGTAGATAGGCTTCTTTCAGACATCTAACAATAAGATGTTAGATGTCGCCTGGCAACAGAGTCACCATGTTAAGGTGCACCTCACCCTATAGAGTCATAGATATTGCTGCATTATTAGAGATATAGACTGTGTCATATAGATTGCAAAACTCATGTTTGTCAGGGATATTAAATTTTGCCTGCAAAAACCTGGATGATCATATAAGGCAACTAACTGTATCTTTGATTCTAAAGCTCAGCTTGATAACCCTACCTAAGGTTTCATCTCTAATAGCCATGTTCATGATTGTCCATCCCACTAGGTAGAGTAGAAAATCAACATCACAGGAAGGCAGAAACTACATTTATTTAGATTGGCTGTAATAACAGAATCCCATGAATCCAATTATGCTATACTCCTTCTTAAACTTCACTAAGTCAGGATGGCATCTATCTACCTGCTTTTGCATGTTATCTCATTTTCAGTTCAGTTCTGGACTGAAAAATGTTTCAACCCCTTTTGCCTAAATAATGGTTTCAAGATCAGATGCCAATAAAGCCAATGCAGTCCTAGGCTGCATCGACAGAGGGATAGTATCAAGGTCATATGAAGTGTTGGTACTACTTTATACTATTTTGGTAAGACCACAATTGGATTGTGTTCTGGTCACAATACAAAAAGGTGTTGAGATTCTAGAAAGGGTACAGAGAAGAGCAAGGAGAAATTTCCTGACAGTGAGAACAATTAACCAGTGGAACAGTTTGCCTTTAGAAGTTGTGGGTGCTCCATCACTGGATGTTTTTAAGAAGAGATTTGACAGCCATTTTTCCGTAATGGTATAGGGTCTCCTGTTTAAGCATAGGATTGGACTAGAAGCCCTCCAAGGTCCCTTCCAATTCTGTTATTCTGTATTCTATTCTGTCTGTAAAATCTGTGAGATGAGACCATAACTATTATGAGGCAAGCCAAATTTGATGAGATTTGTATAAGACAAAGCTGGCCCAGATCAACTTATTGGTTAATAAAGAAATTGTTTAAAAAATTAAATTTACACAACTAGCCTTAGCTATACCTTTCACTGTAGTGACTGAACAAGGAGACAATCTTTTTCACACTGGCATATCATGTACTGGATTACTTTATGAAAGAAAAGTGATGAATTTTGGTATTATTTGCTCACTTGTATTCTTTTAATAAATCAATATTATCCGCATTGAAACATGAGAAGAATTTCATAACAAAGATGAAAGGGAAGAAATACTTTTTTTTAATAAAATTGTATTCCTTGTAAGAGAACTGATATAGCCTTGTATTTCTATGATGAGCCCTACCTGGTCACAAGTTCCTGAGAATTCCTTTGTTTTTCTCTCTCTCCTTAGCAGCAACTGGGCTAAATATGCAGTGACATGGAGCATGAAGTTTGTGTGTGTGTGTGTTTGTGTGTGTGTGTGTGTATGTGTGTTTGTGTGTGTGTTTGTGTGAAGTCAGTAAATATTAAAGCCAACCATTTAATCATGCTTGCCATATGGAATGGAGAGTTTATGCTTACATGGGGTAGGAATAAAACAAACAAAGGGTACTGCAGATGTTTTCAATCAACCCATAATAGATAAGACTAAGCACAGGGGGATTTCTTGATTTCTTTCCTTCTTTTTTGAGAAAAGTAACAGAAAACCAGTACTATACCCATCTTTACATTTATTTTCTAAAATACATTTATAAAGTAAAAAATATCACTTAGATTTATCTTTATTTTTCACTGAAATTATAACAGGTTGAAAATGGGGAAGTAAATTAGGAAATCTGGATTC
Source organism: Protobothrops mucrosquamatus (assembly GCF_001527695.2). Taxonomy (NCBI): domain Eukaryota; kingdom Metazoa; phylum Chordata; class Lepidosauria; order Squamata; family Viperidae; genus Protobothrops; species Protobothrops mucrosquamatus. Next base: position 366,045 of record NW_015386230.1, read on the forward strand.
CTAACATTTTTTCCCCACTTGCAGAACTATTATTAGTCATTACGTAGTTAGTTTTACCCAAGAATGTGGTAGCAAAATTAAAGAGTTTTTCTTAAAGGGTTAAATAATTTAGACAATGCAATCAGTAGGACAGGAAATCTTAATCTTTTCTCAGTTATCCTTTTCTTAAACCTGAGAGAGAGAACAATAAAAAAACAAACCTAGATGATTACATATCCATTGCCAGTTATAACAATTTCCTTTCAGTTTTTATTTTTCTCATCTCTCCCTTGATGCTTGGGACAGATTCCTCTTCACCATCTGAAGTGTTGCTCAAGGCTTGCAAAAAATAGAATTCTAAATTATTTTCTTAATTACCTGCGACTTAATCACCTTCTCTTAATTCCTTGTGATTTTTTAGGGGGACTTCTGAATTATGATGCTGTTCTGCACCTTTAGTTTGGCCTTTTTATATTCTCAGTTTTGCACTTGGATATAGGTCAAGCCTCCCTGCTGACTCATTTGGGACTCTCTTCTGTATGACCCATGATTAAAATGACTTGTAAGATTTCTTCAGAGGTCCCAAAAAATTCAAGAAACGTTAGAGGCAGTGTCATGGTTTTATGTTAGTATAAAGAAATATCTACTGTGAGACCTGGCAGTGTCTATTTTATGACAGCTAAGACTAGTCTAAAGAAAAGAGCCTGAATACTAATCAAAATTGTATTTGAACTGCCACAGATACTAGTACAGGTGTGTTAGAACAACTTTAAAAAAATGGAACCAAAACTTAAATATTACATCGGTCTCCAGAGAGACTTTTTATTTTGTAAAAATGCTGTGAGAAGAATGCCCTTCCATTTTCATAGCACTATCCCCTAACCAGAAACATGGTAAACATTACAGTTTTTAGAGGAATTGGGATTAGATAATAAAAATAAAATCACAGAAATGGCTTTTAGTTTTTTCTACATTACTTCAAAAGGGTGAACAAGGAAGTTTCAGGAAGCCATAGTGCCATACTTAGAACAAGTGTATTTTAGCAGAGTTCCTCATTCAGTACTATATATTTTCTTGCTGTTGGATTGGGAACTAGAGCAGGGTCCCCAACTCCCAGTGCTTGAACCAGCACTGCCAGAAACCGGGCCACGCAAAGCAAAGCCCCATTCATGGGATGCCTGGAGTATGCGAAAGCACGCCCGTCCAGTCCGTGGAAAAGCCTCTCTCCATAGAACTGGTGCTCAAAAGATTACTATTTTTCTTATTGTTCACTTCTTTTTATATAAACTAAAGTTTTTAAAACCTTTCCCACTTAACATGAACAAGGCTTTTATTTATTTATTTTTATTTGCAAAGAAGAAATTCCATAGTTTTATCAGCCATGCCTATTTACTTATATTCTTTAATACTGTTGTTACTTTTCCAATCATTTCAACCTATTTTTTTCTGAGTTGGTCCAAGGGCTCAAATAAAATTACCATGCAGTTCTTCACTGAAACTAGAGAAGCTTTTGAACTAAAATGCCAGTTGATCTCTATCAGATTTCCTTTATTCTCAGTTTTTTCCCCGTTGCATTATTTTTCTTTTTTTATTTCCATGTAATACATTGTAGTCAACTACCACCCTAAAATTATGTAAAGGATAGTAAAAGATTTGAAAACTCTAGAGAACTTGTGTCCTCCTTAATTTTTCTCCCTTCAGCTCCAGTGTGGACTAACTGCTTTGGCAGCCAAGAACTGAATGTCAGCAATTATTCTATGCCTCAGATTCCAATTTGAGATAGAAAAATAGTGGTGGGGCGGCTTATAAAACATTCTGCTTTCAGTAGCCAAGGAGTAGGTCAGCAGTAAGAAAACAACTCATAATTCTTCCATTCGCAATGATTTTTTAACAGTAAGATCACAATGTGAAAAGTTTTTAGAAAAGAATGGAATTCTTCCTGACCGTGTGCAATTCAAATGTAAGCCTTCCTTTGCTCAAATTAGAATTTAATCGAGAGTTCAGGTGCCTTTAACAATTATAAAAGCCTATTAACAGCCCAGAGAAGCAGAGGGAGTTCACCAGATAACTAAATCCATTGATCTCTAATCCTTTGGGCCCTAGTGACTCTAGAAGAGTTGCTTACATGGCTTCTGTCCAGGCTTACATATTGCCAAAACACGCTTGGCTCTTCAGCAACCAACAAAGAACATGATTCTCTGTCAGGAAACAACACAAAAAAGAATCAGTATTTTGAGCTGACCCTAACAGTGCACTGATTTGGGAGATAATAAATTAAATGATGAGCATTTGTAACTGTGTCTTCAAATGGGAGAATGGGGTAGGGGACTTGCATATGCTAATTAAAAGAGACTAGCAGGCTTCTTCTATTATAAGGTTTTTTGGGGGGGTTACTCTAGTTCAAAATCGTTTTGAGGAAAGACATTATTATTTTTGTGGATTTCTTGCAGTTTTAAGATATTATAAAAGAGAGCACTAGTGGAAGCAGCTATGCTTTACCTTCTATTAGGGTTCAATGTAGCAATGTTTTATGAAAATTAGCAATGTTTTTCATCCAAGCCTTGTATATAAAATTTTGCTTGGAGAAATTAAAGCATTTTAGAATATGTTTTAGGCAAGGTCAGGCATATAAATCCATGCCTACTATATGAAGTAGTTTTGATACATCTCAGTGTATACGTTTCTGGTCCATGTTATTCTTTTAATTTGAATTACATCCTGGCTTTCCCTCAGGAGTTAAGGCAGCTTACACAATATCCCCCCTCATTTCATTTTCCTAATAACAGCCCATTCAGGAATATTGGGCTGGGGAGAGTAACTGGCTTAGTCATTAGGTGAGCCTTCATGCTGAGGAAAGACTTATTCATTATGTATTCATTTATTTAAAAGATTTATATGGCTGCCAATTTTAAACTCAACTCTGGACAGCTCACGACAACAATAAAACCCAGTAACATATAAAATAATAAACCATCATCCCATGGAACCATAAAACAAAAGCAAGACACCTCAGTTATCCCCTTGGGATGCCCCAGAGTCAGCTACAGATATACTCATTCTTTCCCAAGCCGTGGTGGCACAGTAGCTGGGATGCAGTATTGAAGGCTAACTCTGCATTTCACTATCAGGAGTTCAACCCTTGACTCAGTGTCATGTAAGCCCTATGAAGCAGTATGTAAGTCTAAGTGTTATTGCTATTTCTGAAAGGCTAAAACAGTGGAGGGCCAGTCAAGTCACTATAAGTTAGTAGCAGCCACAGAAAAGATATGCTTCCGAGATTCTATTAGTTGGCAAGATTTCCAGGAAAGGACCAGGACCATGCCTATCCTATCCAATTTGGTAGAATGGGCAGATACTCCCTGGGAAAGACAGTCCCACAAATAAACTATTCCTGTACTATACATTAGGAGTCCCCAACTCCCTGTCCATGGACCAGTACTGGGCCATAGTGTATTGGGAACCAGGCCATGCAAGTGGTGAGCAAGTCTGCGAAGCTTCATTTGTGCATGTGTGGGAGCTAGGTTGCACACACAAAACCATCCCCTCCTGCCATTACCGCCGCCACTGCTACTGCTGGTCCATGGAGCCATAAAGGTTGGGGACCGCTGTCATACAGGGATTTAAAAGCAATAATCAGTGCCATGAATTGCACCCATAAGGAAACTGGGAGTCAGTGCAGCTCATGTGAAAAAGTTATAAGGTGGGCAAACCTAGGAACAGCCAATACCGTGCATGTCTTTGTGTTCTGTACCAGATGTAGCTGCCAAATGGTCTTCAAGGGCAGTCCCCTGTAAAACACATTTCAATAATCCACTGTAATTCTCCCAACTATTTAACCACTGTATTATATTGGCTCTCAATAAAATACTCTCACTCTCATAAAGGATTCTCAAAGTGCCCAGATATTCATCTTCCAATGCAAAACACAGCATTGTAATATTGTAATTGTACTGATTGATTGATTTGATTTGTGTGTTGCCAACCTCATCTAGAGGCATTCTGTTGTCCACCATAAACATGAGGAATAAATAAATGTGATGGATTTGAGAGAGAGAATACCATCTTCAGGTATTCTCTGAACTTCATACCTACATAAGTTTGTTTTACCCATTGAAAAAGAGAAAACTAAAATCATTAGCCATAGGTTTTGAGAAACCATTCTATAGTGATTTCCCCATAGTAACTAGCTTTCTTTGTCTTCATAGCATCAAATAGCCATTCTTGAAGGCAATCCTCATTACTATTGTTTTGGCACATTTGTTGAATGTCTTTAGAAATCACTAATAGGGAAATATCTGATGATTATATTTTAAACTCATCTTGGATAATGAAGATAGTAAAGTGAAAATAGAATGACTGAAAAGAAAGCGCTATTTCTATATATCTAATACATATTATTCCTACACATGCTTGCATTATCCTGATTTGTCAATTTCTTATAGCAAAGGAGTGTTTTTAAAATCACCTACCCACTCAAAGATAATTTTAGAAACATACATGTATTTTGATTTTTCCCTTAACTTATACAGTTTTGTTTATAATTTATTTATAACTTCTGTTTGCTTTTTCAGCTCAACTATTACTAATGCATTTTTTTTACTTTGCAATAACCCCTAATATATATTGCCTTAATATGCAATGTTAGATTCAACTCGCCTCAAAGTGTACTGGTTTTATGTGTATGTTTTGTATTTGTTTTCAAATTTTCCTAGCACAATACAACAAATGTCAGCAGATTGTGTTGCTGTTGCCATCCTTACTACAAGATAGTCACTTTGGTCATCATTTCAGCATTTCTTTTGCAAGGATGGGTATTTAACTATTGGCAATCTGCAGACTTCACCTCCAACATTCCCCCCCCCCCCGTCATGCTGCTGTAATTTGGGGGCAGTTAAATGCAGTAAGGGAGTGCTCATTTTCTATTAGTCTTACTGCACTTGTTTTATCTTTTAAGATCAATCCAACCTACTCCAATCCCACAAAAAATGTAGGACAGCAAATTTAAAAAGGTCAGCGTGCCTATACTATCAATATAGCTCTTACAGTTCTGAAGGACTGAATATTCGTATATGAAAGCATGGCCACCTAGCCATAAAAGCTTGCCTATCCCTGCTTTGTTCAATGCCATCTCCCTTCAGGCTAGTGTGAGACAAAGACTGGCACAATAGCTCCCTAATTTCCCAACTGGGATATAATTTTGCCAATTGTCACTTTCCTGCTTTGAATTTGGGGGCTTCTTGTCCCAATTTTCAACAAGTTTAAAAAAAGTTATATCACAAATAGGGAATACTTACCTCAAAGTGTCTAACTATAATAGGTAGAAAGGAGGTAACAAATATGGTAACAAAATGACAACATGATTTTAAAACCCAGATGAAAAAGAACTGATCAAGAAGGGTCAGTATCAATTAGAAAACCAACAAAAAGAACTGACTAAAGCAGCAAATGTCAAAAATGGTGCCAAATCTTCACTTTATAAATGAAAACTGGTCCAGATGAGCCTAAGGCCGTTACACAAAACAGTGTCTGAGAAAGCCCAGTGTGGTATAAATCCTATTCCAGCTTCATAGGGATGGGAACTCGAATGAAAGCATTCCTACAGTCTAAGTGAATCTATACAGAAGCAGGCAGATGTTCAGGTAATGTAGTCTTAAACAAATGTTTTGAATTTAATCCTTCCTTCCTTCCTTCCTTCATTCCTTCCATTGCTTGACTCCCAGTGCTTTGATACTTTGTGGTACCCAGCAGCCAAGTGGCACCAATCCACCTAGAGCGGTTTTGATGTCTTAACACTTCTCGGAATGTCAACTGCCATATTTTTGAGGAACTATAGATTCCATCAGGTCTTCAAGTGTATCCCTTTGTACAGAGGGCTTATACTGTTACAATGTTCTCAGTGAGATGATAAAGACAAGCTCACCTTGATCCAACAAGTTTTGATATAATGTCTGCCATAACAAAGCTGGTGGTATCTTCTCTTGACACAGTATCAAGGTATTAAGTGAAACAGATTGGTCAAATTGAAAAACTGGGCAATCTGAGTGACAAACTTACTGCTCATTCAGAGAAAGCAGTATTATAAATGTTGGCAACAGATAGATTGCAGCATAGCTGAGCAATTGTGAAGAGCGGGGAGTGAGCAGAATATGTTTGTCTCAGCCTGATTCATTGTAGGCTGTAGTCTACTTTGGTCCAGCATTTACTTCATTTACTTTAGGGACATAAAGCAGGGATAAGTTTAGTTGATCTGCAGCATTTTGATCTGGCAATTTAATCCCAGCTAACTGAGAAAAAAAAGAGGAGCAAGATTGATTATAATTATAGTCTGGCAACTAATGTTTACAGTTAAAGATAGAAGAACATGTTGGAACATATGAAACAATTGTTCATCCTTTATTTACAAGTTGGTGGGTAGAGATGCCTCAGTGTCACGGTCCAAAGAAACATTATTGCCTTTCCTTGCCTGTGCTGAGGTTCAAAACAAGCATGAGTTGCTCCCTATGTTTGTTGAATCTGCCTGGCCCCTTTGCAAATGTTAGCTATTTGATTATAGGGAATGCAATCATGAGTTATGGGAAATGTATTTTTGAAGTCACATTTCAATTGTGCAATGGTATACAGATAATGTTGCACCAGTTTTAACTAAGTTTTTTTTCCCCCCTAGCCCAGGATTTAGCTTGCTCAGCAGACATTGATTTTGCATGGTAGAAGAACTCATTAGATTTTTGGCAAAGGCCCAGAGACAAAGCAGCTGATTAGACCGTGGACACACCTGAGTGTGCAACTGAAGACAGCCCCCTGGATACTTTTGTATGTTTTCACAGGTGGATTTTAGCTAAATTAGTAATGGGAGCTCACCTCAGATTCTTTTCCCCTTCTGGCTCAGCCAGAGCGTGCCCACATGCAAGCTTTAGAATTCTAAAAGGCCAGTGAAAAAGAACCAGCATAATTGTTTCGTTAAGCCTAAAGGAAAATAAAACAGCAGCTTTTAAACTGTTGCAGTAAAACCACTAGTTCCATATAAAATTATTGGATTAACTGATCAGTTCTTAATCCTGATCAAAAGAGAAGGCAGAATTCATGTAATCGCAGGTGTTCACCTTTGGCCTGCATTTACTTTTGGCTTTTATATTACCGCTTTCTTTGTGTTATCCCATATCCTTGCTTCTTTCTCTCTTTGCTCTGTATCTAACTGTACTGTTGAAATTCTGGACAAATTATACTACATTTAAGCAATGTCTTTCTGGTTTTGTTTCTCTCTACATCTAGATTGGGACCATTCTGTTGAGCGAGGTGTGTGTGGGGGGGAGATTCTTTCCCATAGGCATTTTGTTTAGAAAGGTTAATCTACAGTTTTGTTTTGTTTTTAAAGAAAGGACCCAATCCTTGCTAATACAATGAAAATGTTGCCTATTTACTCATGTGTGAGGTTTTCCTAAACAAGGAAGCTAAGGATGAAGGATTATAGTACAGTATAACTACACATATTTATACTGTAGTAAAAACCAGGAGAGCTTTAAGATATTGCATCAAGGAACTATTGTCTCTTTTTCACTCATTTCTTTTACTTTTCTAATATGCACGGATAATACTGTACCCACAACTTCACATGGTGGATTAAGTAAAGACTACATAGTGAGCTACCAGTATGTGCTTCCTTATATTCTTAACCAAATGGTTTCTTCCCCAAATGATCCCAATTTATCAACATGTGAGTATATTTTTTATTTATTTACTCATCACATTTCTATACAGCTCATCTCCCTTATGTGACCCCATATGAATTTTACTATACAACCACTGTTCAATGCTCAAAAACCTATTTTGTTTATTTTGGTAGCAATCTTCAATAAATATATTGAATTCATAATTCAAAGGAAAATCAGTATGAATTTTGAATCATTTCTATACTAATTGTAGAAAATAATAACAACAACAACAACAACAACAACAACAACAACAACAATAATAATAATAATAATAATAATAATAATAATAATAATAATAATAATAATAATAATAATAATAATAATAGTTGGAAAGGACCTTGGAGGTCTTCTAGTTCAATGCCCTGCTCAGGCAGGAAACCCTATACCATTTCAGACAAATGGCTGTCCAGTCTCTTCTTAAAAACTTCCAGTGTTGGAGCATTCACCGCTTCTGGATGCATAATTATTTGTAATCCATACTACAATATTTTATTGGGTAGTTTAATGTCTGTCAATATTTCTTTATAAGTCACCTACTTGTGCTCTACGTCAGGGCTTTTCAACCGGTGATACGCGTACCACCAGTGGTACTTTAGCACCTGGCAGGTGGTATGTGACCCCTAGCCAAGTGTAGCAGGGGAGGGAACCAGGTAAGCAGCACTGCACAGACCTGGAGGAGATCAGCTGGAGCTGTAGAGCTTGGCAGAAGCCCCAAGGTCGGTGCACGTGGTGACATGGTAATTGGAGCTTCTGGCGCACCTGGAAGAGAAAAGGAGGAGGTGGGCAGAGAGAAGAGAAGTATAAAAGGAGTAGGTTTTGGTGGGAGAGGGAGAGAAAGAGCAAGAAGAGAAGAGGCTTTTCTTACCAAAGCAGTGAGGAGAGAGAGAGAGAGCGGCCTGTTTTTGGAGGAAGAGTGAGTGAGCGAGCAGCCTGTTTAGCGAGCGGCATGTTTTTGGAAGGGCAAGCATGTTTTCGGGGGAAGGGCGAGTGAGTGAGCAGTGTGTTTTCGGAAGGGCAAGTGAGCGGCATGTTTTCAGGGGAAAGGTGAGCGAGCGGCATGTTTTTTGGGGAAGGGCGAGCAAGGGCATGTTTTGGGGGGAAGGGCAAGCGAGTGGCGTGTTTTCGGAAGGGCGAGCAAGCAAGCTGGGCAGGAGGTCCAGGATCAGCATGCCCTTCTGCAGGGCTATGGGGGCTTGGCAGAAGCCCCAAGATCAGTGTGCACAGCTACAGCTGATCAGCATTTCTGCTCAGCCGCCCACAAGCACTGATCAGTTTGAGCCAAGCACTGATCCTGTGCTTCCACTGAGCCCCAAAGAAGTGCCAATCAGCTGGAACCCGGCGCTGATCCTGGCACTTCGGCTGAGCCCTGACAGCCCTGCAGAAGCACAGATCCGCTGTCAGGGCTCAGCAGAAGCACCAGGATCAGCACCGGAAGGAAGGAAGGAAGGAAGGAAGGAAGGAAGGAAGGAAGGAAGGAAGGAAGGAAGGAAGGAAGGAAGGAAGGAAGGTAGGAAGGAGATGAGAATGAGGAAAAGAAGGAGGGAAGGAAGGAAATGGGAATGAGAAGGAGGGAGGCAGGGAGGGAGGGAAAAAGGAAGGAAGGACCGCCCCACATAACCACAATGCTAATGCGGCCCTCAGTGAAATTGTGTTTGACACCCCTGATATAAAAGGTTGTTAAGTGAATCTGGATTCTCCATTGACTTTGCTTGTCAGAAGGTTGCAAAAGGGGATCACATGACCTTGAGACACTGCAGCCATCATAAATATGAATCAGTTGCCAAGCATCTGAATGTAAATCACATGACCCTGGGAATGCTGAAATGGTCATAAGTGTGAAAAATGGTCATAAGTCACTTTTTTCA